>NC_069124.1:20760091-20927591 GCF_026914265.1 Mya arenaria | reverse complement strand
ATGAGGAAATCAGGTCCAAGTGTTTACCTGTTTGTACAAACGAATTGATATGCCAAAACAATGCATCCGGATTAATGAGAACATTATTCCGTTTGATCACTGCTTGAATATTGATACTGGGATTTAAATAATTAAGACTTAAAATCTGTCATTTTAAAATAGTTCATATTGTTGCCTTTCACATTAAATTTATCAGTGTTTTCCCAGACGTTATTTAAGAGCTGAAGTTGCCGTAACCGAACAGTTGGTGAAGTACAATCAAGTGTATCTTCCTTGTTCTATTCCGTCATATATCGTTTAATCCTTTATTTATCATACAACATGTGTTTGTAATGCACTTCAAAGCAGCATTCGTTACCATTGCCAGACTGTTTGTTTAAAATCATGAACAGATGCATAAATAACATTTGAATTAAACAATGACGACTTTAATTTTAAAATACTTAAAAGATATAAAGCAATTGAAATACTACTTCACTTAGGTAGTCAGTGAATTTGTATAACTTCTCGTTGTTTGCGTAACGATAAATCGCACACGACATGGATTTACCCAAACACCTCGAAGCGATAAAACCATTCAATATTAACCAACAAATAAACTATTCTCGAAATGTTTGATTGTGTCAGGTTGATTGCCTTACAGCAAATTTGAGTAGGCGTTTCATATTAGGCCATTTGGACATCCAGCATCAGCGGGGCCTTTCTTTTTTGAGATGTTAAGGCAGTTAGGTGCATCTGTGTGGTATAAAATATGCGTACATGACTGTAAAGGCGGTAATATCATTTCTGAAAATTTGATTGTAGCTCGTTACTTAAATCCTTACCGGAAAGACCGCATTTGCATAGTGACGGAAAGTCACGGTGCGCTTATTTTTAACTTATAGTTGGACTGGTTGGCTTGCCAAACAACAGGGTATACTCTTAGACAAAGTTTCATCTATATTTTATCTAATTTAAAAATTCCGCATTTGTAGTAATTTGAGTTTATGTGCGTTATAAAAACATACATATATAATATTTATCAGGAAAGGTTCTTTTAAAGATAATATTCCGGTCTTACCAACACTTATTTATTCTTGACGAGTCTTGGTCACGTTTGGTATGAAGGACATATGAAGGAAAAGTGCGTGAATGGGTTGTATAAAAGCTCGGACATCTCTTGAAAGCTCGAAAGACAAAGCTCAAGTCCCATCCATTTCTTAAAATATAAACAAATCAAACCGTTTATTGTTTCGTTTATGGAAAAACACGTTTAATATACATTTGTGGAGTTGAACTTCGTGCTTCTAGCATCTTATTTCTATCAATTTCAGTTGTGTTATAGAATCTCTTCCATTATCAGGGGCACACATTTTCTTTTAAGCGATAATCCAAATTAACGTTGACCTTTGAAACAAAACCGTTATTCATTTCTAAGGGTAATAGTAGTATGTACATCGTTGACAATCTGACTCTCAATCGAAAAGGCTTGGATTGGATTGTCCACAGTTTTTCCATTCGTCAATGGTATAATGTTGATGAGTTTTCAGAGCAGAGTAGCTCGACGTGTTTTATTCTTGTTTTAAACTTATGAAAACGGAATAAGCCGGGCACAGGTCATTTCTTTCATGTATTCAAACACCTTTAAAGCTGCACTCTCACAGATATACCAGTTTTACAAGTTTTTTTTTTATTTTTTGTCTTGGAAAGTGCAAATCTTTGCGTAAATATCTGCATACCAATGATATAAGATTGCTGACAAAAATCAGATCGTAGATTTTCATATTTCCGTTCGAAAATACAGAAAAAATAGAAACTTGTCATAACGTTCAATCTGTGAGAGTGCAGCTTTAAATGAACTCCTTCTATGTCCTTTATTGTCGTATGACCTGAAATATTAAGTGACATGTGATCTAAATTTATGCAAGTTCTCTTCAGATGTAAACGGAAGGTCAATCCCAAAAGCGATCTACCATGATTTAACTATGTATAATGGAGTTCAATCCCTCAACAAGAATGTGCACTAAACAAGATCGCTTAAAGCTGCACTCTCACAGATTTAATGTTTTTCCAACTTTTTTTTATTTTTTGTCTTAGAATGAAAAACTCTTTGTGTAGTGATATAAGACTGCTGACAAAAGATCAGATTGCAGGTTTTCATATTTCCATTCCAAAATTGATGTTTTATGGCTTAAACCGTTACTAACGGTTTAAGAAAAATGCATAAAACATCAAATTTGGAACGGAAATACGACAATCTGCGATTTGATCTTTTGTCGGCAGTCTTTATACACTGGTTTGCAGATACTTACGCAAAAATGTGCTCGTTCCAAGACAAATAATAAAAAAGTTGTCAAAACGTTCAATCTGTGAGAGCGCACTTTTAAGGAATAATAATTAACATATTTCTCAAAACCTTTCATAATTGTTTCGTTCCCGCCTCTGTGTGATAAATAGAGCCTTAACATATTGAGGAAAAATAGCAATTAAATCACATACATCTCTGAATTAACTTAATTTAGTCCGTTGATTTATTAACTCAAATAATTAATCAGAATATATTACTTTTTGAAATATTTATGATGCTAAGCAAAGGCTGTTAACATTTAAGTGGCATGTTTAACCCTCTTAATCACATTTATGAGATCTTGTTTGTTTGACTTTCGATAACGCTTAGTGTACTTAAGCTAGGTTTACAGCTTCCGTGTTTCTCGGGCAGAAACAAGATTAAGACTAAAAGTATAATGAGTTGTGTTTTTAGTTCACTCAGCGCAAATTCAGTCTGATGATAGAGTTGCACCCCGTCCAGATTTCTTACATTGAAGGTGGTGTAATGATATGTCTTTTATTGACATTATGTGAAACATTTATACGGTCATTAGCATATATCTGTTTCAAAATCTAACAATTTATTTTTTTGGCGATAAAAAGGATCGTTTTAAAATATTGAATTCGTTTAATTATTCCTAAAATAAAGACTTAAATCAAAAATAACTTTTGTTTTACTACACCATTTTAAATAAAACAAAGGTCAGTTTATGCCGCTTACAGAGCCCCGCCTTTGTGTTATTACAGAAGTTTGATAAGTTAATTAGTTCCATCAAACACTTTGACAAACCTGTTTCCAAAATATTGTTTTGATAGTGCTCCGTCAAACGGCCGTACTTTGAAAAGGTTTGTCAAATCGTTTTAAAAAACGAAACTCTCAATCAAACTCAGGTAAAAAACCCAAGGCGGGGCTCCGTAATCGGCGTAGACATTTAAAATGGTGAAGAAATAGTGAAGTTATCTTTGTTTCATGTCTTCATCCGAGGCAAAATCTTGCCTTCCGACGTAGCATTTATGACGCAATCTATCACATGGTATACACACACTGAGTATGTAGTTTTAATTGCTTGACCGAACTTAAGGTTATCAACGGTAAACGTTTATATGTAGCAAGGGTCGACATGGAATATTTTTTGACTCTATAAACCGTTCAGCCTTATAGTACAAACTTCATTCTTGTGCGTTTTTTTGCCCAAATTTTAATCCAAACTATTCATTAGTTTATTTTTTATGAAGCATATAGCAAATATTGATCAAGGATTATCAAAAGAGTTTGTGTTAAAATAGGTGACATGTATTATGTAGCTCATTAATAGACTTTTGTTAATACAGACTGCACATAATTCGTGTGTTTCTAACAATGGGAACATCGAGGAGGGGTTCTTATAGTACATGAAGTTTGGAAGGTGTTTTAAATGCTAGAAATTCAATAAGTTCTATAATACGGCAAAACATAAAATTCAATATGTCATTATACAGTACATCAGCAACAGGTTAATATATTAGACTTGTTAGGTAGTCTCTATGTAAAGGACCTTTTGCTTTACGTGAGAATATTATTTAAGACTAATACAGTATTTATAAACGAATTGTTTAAATAAAAATAGACTTACCAAGGCATTTAAAGTATAGTTTAGTCTTATGAGACTAGGTTAACAATGCGCACATCTTGAACTGTTTAATTACATAATTACAAAAATAAATTGATTGTAATGTGTTTTTTTCTAATTTCAACAATGTAAACTACAGGGACAAGCCCAGCAGTCAATTGACTTAGACGACAAGCGCGAAATACTACTGCTACTACTACTACTAGTGCTGCTTCTGTTGCTGATGTTCTTACTGCTGCTGCTACTACTACTATTACTACTATTACTACAACTATTACTACAACTACTACTACTACTACCACTGCTGCTGCTGCTGCAGCTGCTAATGCTAACTAGGCGGATATAAAATTGGCGTACTGACGAAGTGTGAACTAGACCTCATAAGTTTTATCCTGGATCATGCGCTTTGCATGTCGACTCGTAATGATGCACCATTCACTAAGCTGTGTTCTTAATATGTCCGTCGGCTGAGTAGTTACATAGCGGATTGATTTGGCATTTGACTCAAACAAGTGACCTTGGCTTTAAAGACAGGGATCTGCAACATATCTTTGCACGTCTGCTCGATATGATTGCAAATATTTCGTCAAATTAATTATGTAAATGCGCGTATGGCATGGTGACCATAGGAGGAACTGTAGCACGGACGGACAATGCCGAAAACATACGCGATACGCTTACGTATATTTTCAGTGGGATCTAATAAATAAGGTCGAAAAGGCAAAAATTGAATACAATCCATAATGACGCTTTCAAAACACGTATGGAGTTTATATTATATTTCTTTTATATTTGACATAGACTGAAATATTTAAGCCGATTTACATTGATGAGGTCATTTTTACAACTTTGCACCCGTAAATCGCACATCGAACATGGTAGAGCAACAACTGGTCAATGTTTTGCGCGTTAACAAAGCGCATAGAAATTTTGTTTTAGTTTGAAAAGTAAACGCATATGAAATGCTTTCAGTCCCGTTGCAAACATCCGAGTCATGTGTAAACAAACGTTTTAAGTACAACATCAGCCGCAGCTTGTACTAAGTAAACAATGTGGTTAGTTTTTGCGAGTGTTATCTGTCCGTCATGCGAAATCCTTTTCAATGAATTATCTTTAACACTCTTGAACGCACATCTCCATGAAACTGAATTACATTAAATAATGTATTGTCCACTTTAATAGTGATGACTTGTGTCAAGGTCAGGCTATTTTAAGAAATAAGTCGTATCAAAAACAAAAATCATTTCACATTAGGTTATGTAAAATAAAAGGATGAGGAAATCAGGTCCGAGTGTTTACCTAATTGTACAAACGAATTGATATGCCAATAAAATGCATCCGGATTTATGAGAATATTTTTCCGTTTGATCACTCCTTGAATATTGTGATACGGGGATATGAAACATTAAGACTTTAAATCTGTCAGTTTAAATAGTTCATATCGTTGCCTTTCACATTTAATTTATCAGTGTTTGCTTATACTTTATTTGAGAGCTGGTACGTAACCGAACCGTAAGTGAAGTACAAGTGTATCGTCCTTGTTCTGTTCCGTCATATATCGTTTAGTCCTTTATATATCACACAACATGTATTTGTAATGCACTTCAAAGCAGCATTCGCTAACATTCCCAGACTGTTTGTTTAAGGTCATAAACAGATAAATAAATAAATAACATATGCATTTATTATAAACCTTCCAATGCATTCCAATCTGTACACAAAGACGACTTTCATTTTTAAAATACTTGAAAGATATGAAGCAAATGAAATACTACATCACTTAGGTAGTCAGTGGATTTGTATAACTTCTCGTTGTTTGCGAAACGATAAATCGCACTTGACATAGGTTTACCCAAACAACTCGAAGCGATAAAACCATTAAATAGTAACCATAAAATAAACTAATTTCGAAATGTTTGATGTAAAAACCGTTAAAGTATGTGCGGAAAAAGCCTTATACATTGTAATACAAATCGGTCACGTTTGAGTTAATGTAACAAATGTTGGAGATAATCTATAGCTCCAGAAATATAAAAAAATATGTAATATACAGGTCAGTTTAAACAGACGTTTGAAACTGTTAATTATGACTATTGCTTTTCATCGATACAAAACAATTGCACGTTTGGTTTGTACGTTCATTGGTTGCTTCATTATTATAACAGCATTTCTGAGTATAATGACTACTATGACATAGCATAAGTCTTTAGTTGTTAGGCCACCTAAGCACTTCCTTTCTTGATTGACAAAACTTTAAAACTTAGCTTGTCTTAATACTTTCATATTTATGTTCGCGAGTGCCCTGATTTGAAAAAGTAAATGAAGCAAAATTACCCAATTATCCCTTTGTTTAAAGGAACATTGAACAACAAATATCAAAGATTAATGTAAATTCTAATTACATGTAATGTTTGTTGCTTTCTCTGCAAAACAAATTTGGTAATCATTAAGAAGTCTTGTATCTAATGATGCTTTAAATTTAAAAAAAAAAAAAAAAACATATTTCAAGCTTAAAGCGACATTCTTATTCAAAATCAATACATACACAATGTATAACAAACATAAATTTGGACTGATAAACATAGATTTTGACTTATACACCTTAAACTACTTACTAAATAATGCATTTATGGAAAATATTACCTACTGATAACAAGATTGTAACCGTAGCAGAGAGCGCAAAAAATAATAGATGATTGGTGACAGCTAAAAGATTTACTGTAGTCTACTATAGTCTCACAACGTATAGATAGCGTATTTTTTGCTCATTTCTTTCAAATTAAACTCGGCATCCTTCATAAGAACCATTGTTTTTGGCATTTAATTAAACCTGTTTGAAATATTAAAACAATATTATTAATTGTGGTAAATTTTTCTTGGGAGTAAAAGTGCATCTTTAAATAAACGTTGTGTTAACAAGAAATAAGCTTCAATGTCAATTTGAAAGAAAATACAAATGATGAATATAGTTACAAAATACATGCACGGCTTTTCATATATAGATTAGACAGCAAACGATTCCTTAGATTTTATAAACAACAATTCGATAACGTAAAGAAAATAGCATGTATATTATATTCTCAAAACTAAAGTATCAGCAATTCAATGCAATGTTATAATGATTGAGATAGTAAAGATACCAGGGTGGGTTACAGTGATCATCGTTACTGTGATCGTTTGCGAAATTTGGTAATCGACCAAAATTACCGATTGGCAGCGTTTCAGATAAACATCGTGCACCTGCTTCATCGTTAATACTGATCGTAAACCTACGACCGATTACCAACATTTAACGTTATTGTTGCACGGTGATGATGAATTATATAGCGAATTCGTTCCGGCAATATTCGGCAATTTTGGGTGCTATCCGACGCCGATGCGGATTCTATCTGAAATAATCATGACAAAGCTGACCAATCGATTTTTGTTTACTTTTTTCCAATGGGTTTTTAGAAACACATCGTTATTTTAGCTTGAAATTTCAGATTTCCATTATGTAACTACAAAATATTGTCTTGGTCGGGTTCCCTTGCAGAAACTATTTCATTACGATACCGAAGTAGTCACTGGCAAGCACCAATTTTGATGTCGTATGTTTTTGGACTGAAAAGTTGTCATCGGGAAATTTCCCGAACACCAGTGCAATTCATAATTATATGTTACTAGATTCCGAGACTGGGTTGTATGGTTATCCATCCCCTCCAATACGATGGATGTATATTGTAGTTTTTTTTCATTCTAAATCATTTCAGTTTTTAGTATCATCAAAATGTTATCAACATATCATAATAATAATAATTAATATACTACTACTACTACTACTACTACTACTACTACTAATAATAATAATAATAATGATAATGATAATAATTATGTTCACAATAATAATTATGTTCATAATAATAATAATAATAATAATAATAATAATAATAATAATAATAATGATAATAATAATAATAATAATAATTATAATAATAATAATAATAATAATAATAATAATAATAATAATATAAACATAATAACAATAATAGTAATAATTAAAGAATAATAATTATAATAATAATAATAATATAATAATAATAATAATAATAATAATAATAATAATAATAATAAAAATAATTAATCATAATGCATTAATGAAACGTCATTAATAAAAAAAAACGAAATTAAAAGTGAATGACAGGGTTAATATGAAGTGACGTCATTTCACTCTAGTCTCGTGTCTGAAACTCCTTTATGATTATCGTAAAGCTGGTCGTTATTATGATCGTTCACTATTACTAATGGCAGATCGTGAAATCTATCTGAAACACACCCCTGGTATTGTCAACGTGTGTATACCACGTGATAAATGACGTCATACATGCCACGTCGGAAGGCAAAAATGAAGACTTAAATCAAGATAACTTTTCATTTACAACACCATTTTAAGTAAAAAAGGGCAGTCTAAGCCGCTTAAAAAGCCCCGCATTTGTATTATTACCAAAACTTGATGAGGTCATTAGTTTCATCAAACACTTCGACAAACCTGTTCTCAAAATAATGTTTCGACAGTGCTCCGTCAAACGGTCGCATTGTGAAAAGGTTTGTCGAAGTGATTCTCAATCAAACTCCTATTAAAGACCGAAGGCGGGGTTCCGTAAGCCGCGTAGACTGCGCTATGTTTTATTTAAAATGGTGAACAAATAGTGAAGTAATCTTTGTTTAAAGTCTTCATTCGAAGCAAAAAATTTGCCTTTCGATGTAGCATTTATGACGCAATGTATCACGTGGTATGGACACACTGATTGTTATGACACACATAATTAAATATCTAAATTGAAAGAGAAAATCAAATCCTTAATTTTTAAAATAGTGTATTTACATTTACCAGCCTTGAACAGGATACGTTTTGGGTTTATTTATATCTTTACGGTATTTCAATCCTAAATATTAAGATAAAGCAAAGGAGGGTATGCACGGCCTGTAAACGCCAGCTCCACCACTTTACGGTGGTGCAAAGAAAAAGAGCTGTCGACACTTCCGTGGTGGAGCTGTGCCCTATGTTTACATGAACAAACGTGAGTATGATTTATGTTTTATTTGATAATTTCATTTAACGGACATATTTCGAAAATCGTAGAATGTGGTACCGTGTAAGAACACTTTTACTGTAGGCTGGTTACTATTTCGTTTCAATATTGAGCAAACTGTGGTGTCAGGAGCTTTTCTCCCGAATCGGACTTGTGCATATTTTGAGATCTGATTGCATAGCAAGTACATTTCGGTGCTTACACACCCCGTAAGAACTTTATCACGCATGCAAACATAACTGTTATGTAAAGTACCTATGCCGGAACACAACAAAACTGATAAGCACTTCTTAAAAAGGAAAAATGCACATGCTTATAAAAGTGGTGGCGCTGTTGCCCTAGTGGTGGCGCTATCGAGTATGTTTTGCGCTTGAAGTAATATAAAAAGTAAACGCTTTTGGAATGAATACAACAGTTGCTATGATTATCATTCATTGAAAATTAGGCTGGTTATGCATACTACTTAGGGAAACAAAACTCTACGCGAATTACCTTAACCTTACTGAAAACTATTTCGAAAACAAATGGCTAGGTGCTGTTAATTTTACCATATAACTATAAGTATCATAACAAATCATACTGTCGTTTGTCCATGTAAACATAGGGCACAGCTCCACCACGGAAGTGTCGACAGCTCTTTTTCTTTGCACCACCGTAAAGTGGTGAAGCTGGCGTTTAGAGGCCATGGTATGGTCGGTCCATTTATTTCAGTTTTTATCAGTAAGTTTAAGTTGATGTTCAGCTTTAAATATTTGCGGCTGATAGCGGTAATGTGTAAACTTCCTTGTCGAATATGGTACATTTGATATGTGTTGCTGGATAATAGGAATATTGTTTAAGAGAAGCTGGTGTGTATTAATGGCGCATGTTCTGGTAAGTATACGCTTTTGAATAATTACCACTGTCTTTGCAATTATGTGTTTTACCTGCTTTTGACGTTTTCAAATTTTAATGTGTTCACATTATCTAATATGTCTTCATTTTATTAGTTTAACTTGGTGGAAACATTCTACTCCCACGCGTGAATTTGGAAATACCAAATATTAAAGCAGACGGTTGAATTTGTAAGGGCCTTATCCAATCCGATTCAATTTTTATGAACTATTAAGCTTAACAAAATTAATAGAAATGCCACTACTTGTGTGACAAGTAAAATTGTCAGTGAAAGATATTTTGAACCTATATGTAGACCACTTCTGCATAGTTATTTACGGTGGCATAGAGGTGACATGTGTATGTTTTTATTTATCTCGTGCGCACGAGATACTAAGTCGTGCGGACGAGATACTTAAGTCGTGTGCACGAGATACTATGACGTGCGCACGAGATACTAAGTCGTGCGCACAAGTTACTTAGTCGTGCGCACGAGATTATTAAGTAAAAGGCACGACATAATTAGCCAATCAAAATGCACTTTAAATAAGATAATTAGTCGCACAATAATCAAGTTGTGTTGTCAGCAGGAATATCACCAATTAAGATTTTTGGTGATGCAATAAAAGGGAAAGAATAACACAACTTGATTATTGTGCGACATTCCAGAGGATCAATTGAAAGGGATATAAACGATAGAAGTGGTGTTGCTGACTAATCGACACATAAATAGGGGGAATTCCTGTTAATTCTGGAACACACCTCGCATCACTGTTAAATAAAATCCCTGGCCTTGAAACTAAAATATAATGTATACGCTCTATGTTTGATTGCAAATCATAATATGTATACGTCCTCCACACGCCCAAATGAGTAAACCGGCCACAACCACCACCATCACCACCACCGCCACCATCACACGTCAGAAGCTAATATTATTTTCAGTATACGTTTTGGAAAATTAAAGGTAGATTTTAAAGGTGTTAGCTTCACGCTGTCACATTTAATTTACCCCGAGGGTCGCATATACGAAGGATGGTAGCAACATCGTTGGCCCGAACCCGTAAACCATTGACAATGCAACGTTGGCGCATGACTCGGTATCCATGCAGAGGTCCAGAATGTTCAATTGCGTTGCTAATAAAGTCAACCACAGCACAGAGATTCACCACAGATTCTTCGTCCCAACATTCATCCGCGTAACATTCTAAGTATGTAAATGTCTGAGTGATATGTGTATTTTATGTTGATCGCCTAAACGAAACCGAATTTCTTCATACGTTAACACTGCATTAAAATATTATAGGATAAAATCGTTTCTGCTATCAGCCGTTTTCATTTTTCTTTCTTTTATTACGCTTAACACATTATACATGTGAATAGAGGTAGACAATATATTATAATGTAATATGATTATAATATAAAAAAAACAACAATTAATGTATGTAAAGTGTATTCTGATTGGCTAAATATGTCGTGCGCACGACTTAATTATCTCGTGCGCACGATTTAGTAACTCGTGCACACGACTTAGTAACTCGTGCGCACGACATAGTATCTCGTGCGCACGACTTAAGTATCTCGTTCGCACGACTTAGTATCTCGTGCGCACGACTTAGTATCTCGTGCGCACGACTTAGTAACTCGTGCGCACGACATAGTATCTCGTGCGCACGACTTAAGTATCTCGTGCGCACGACTTAGTTACTCGTGCGCACGAGATAACTAAAAACATACACATGTCTCCTCTGTGCCACCGTAGTTAATTGATCAAAAAATGTCTTCCTTCAAAAGTTGAAAATTCACCGTTTCTGTTCCTTATTCAAGTTTGAATAAAGAATAGGGAACTAGTTCCTTATTCCTTATTCGACTTAGTGTGCGTTATAAAGTAATTGAATTTCTCCATCCCTTTAAATAAGTCAATGCATTTATTCAAATTGTTTAATAAGATCAATTTTTGATATTTCTTCAATAAATGAGCAAATTAAGCATTAAGTATTTTTCGTAAATTATGCAACTTATTCGGATTTTGGAGCGTTTTAAAGCACTTTAAGCACTATAACTCTCTTAAATAGACAATGCATTTCTGTAAACTTTTTATTTAGACCAATCCTGCATAGTTATTTGAAAATAATGTTTTAATTAAAGTTCCTTATTCGAGCTTGAATAAGGAATACGGAACTAGTTATTTAATTGTTATGAAATTACGAAACACATACCAAAGAAGTCATTTTATGCATATCTACAATTATTTATTTTGAATAAGGAATAATGAACCAGTTCCCTATTCCTTATTCGAAAAAGGAATAAGAAATAAGGAACTAACTTATCGTCCATTCTTAATGAACAGTTTTGGAAGGATGACCTCATTTAGAAGGTGATCTAGGGTTAAGTTTATAGTTACATAGATGATCAAACCTTTCATATGTCCTGATAAAAAGTATATATTTACAATGATAAATTATTACAGCATACATATTTTAGTTCTACTACAAAACGGACAATATGGTATATATCTACATATTCATATACTATGTCTCTATCTTAGGTTTTCTCTATAATAATTATTATCAATACGCAATCAAATTATGGCGATATAAAATTGACATATTTATAAAAGAGCAAAGTGTCGCAAATCAACACAGGAAGACAGGGGCATGAGAAGGTTGAGAACACAATCAATTAAACTTCTTTATTGCATCCAACTTGGCAAAACTGCCTATTTGAAAGACAAAACAAACAACGGCCACTTGTAAAATGTTAATTCACAGTAATTCGCCTAGGTTATTTAGTTGGCTTACGATTTCTAAACTTTCTTTAACAATCAATTGATGAAAAAATAAATAACATGTAGTATTGCATAAATTTATCAGCAAGAATAAAAACTAATGATGAGTCCTTTATATTTAAAAAAGCCATTTCATATATCTGATTTATTGATATTAAATATCAACCTAAGGCAAAGACGGGTATTTTCTGCCCTCTTCATACCAGCTGTTATCTGTATATTTAGGATTATTCAAGATATTGGTTGAAGTGTTTGTTTTTGAACTTCTTTATTGAATTGAATAACTTTCAAATTCACCGAAATCAGGTGTAAAAACATATATATTATAGTTGTCGGCTCAAATAGCGCTTACCCTGGTAGGAATTTGTTTTGTTTCTAATACTGCATTCTCATATTGTACGATTATTGCTTGTGATATGATTTAAGTATGTTCTAGTTTTATGTTGATCTCGTTTCCATCGAAGCGTTCTCTTTATAAATGTAAGGTGCACCTCTACCATCTGAAATGAAAGTGCGTCTTAAATATTATTGTTTTAATAGTTAAACGTCCGGATCTCCGGAGGTGCTCCTCAAAATAATTCTGATGTTTTCACTTATATGTCATCAAAATGTGTAACAATAAAGTTAATATTTGATACTATGTTTAGTTTCAAGCTGAAATTCAGAATGTATTAATTTGCCTCCTGAACATACTCCTGACTTATTTTGAGCAAAAAAATCAATAGATAGTAGATTTCGATAAATGTCTTTATTTCTTTTGAAAATGACGGAGCGCAAATGTAGTGCGCTCAATTGTTTGACACACAACGTATATTGTTTGCGGTACATATTTTTAAATTCTGACCGACAAATAAAAACATCTTGATTTTGGTAAAACTGTACATAGCATTATCTGTCATGTTTGTTTATCTAGTATTTATCATTACTATCGTTTTTGAGTAGCCAAGAAAACGTGCCCTTGTATGTTTTTGTTTATGTTTGAACCGAACGCTGATAAGACTGGATATATAAGGATTTCAATATATTGGTTCGGATAATGGCTTGTTAAAAGCATCATCAAGTAATCCCTCTACGAAAAGTTTGACATAATTTGTTATCAGACCCTCGACACTCGGTTAATCTGATAGAGAAGTAAACTTAATACGAGAACCTTATCATTCATTATTGACGTTCACAATTTGAAGATAATTTACATGCACACAATAAAGAAAAACCCCTTTCCCACTACACTTGATGGTTATGTATCACCATTATAAATAAAGATGAAAATTTATTCAAATATCTTTGACTGTACTCATTATAATATGTAATGTTTTAGAATTGTTGTTTCTACGTTGCACGAAAAGTCTCTTCTGCTAAATTCATGATATTGTTATTGCAGCGGGTTGTCTTTTGGACTTTTCTGATGATACATTCGTTGCACTTTATAAAAGGAAATGATATAGGTTCGTATATACATATTTATTTATAATCAAACTCAAGTATGATTGTTCATGCTTATTACAAATTTAATTACTTGAAAAACTATAGTAGTATGTAACATGGGGATCACAGAGCAAGATTACATATTTTGAGACCGCTTTAAGCAGGTTCCGAAATATAAATGTCCATGTGATCCCGAGGTTACATACAACTACCATGTTTATCTTAACATATTCTAACAATTAGCCGTACAGCTCAGTGAATATTGTGACCGCTGACTATCCATGGTTAATTGTAAAATTGGCTTTATACATATTAGTATGGTATGTTTATGTTAAAAAATATCAACAAAATAATACTGGACATAACAATAGAAAATGTGTGGCAATTTTTAAAACATTACGTCAAATTTGTCGCAAAATATAGGAAGTGACTTTTAAATGAATTAGAGGCTTAATAAGGACTGCCAAATTTTCCGTAATCACCATCTTGATCCATTTTTTTTTCTGAAAAAAAAACTTACACATACGTCTATGTTATATTTAGACTTTTATCAAAAACTACATAAACAAGTCCAATAGTCGAGCGTTTAAACATAAAACCCCGTTCAATGGTATAGGGTCAAAGCCAATGACACAACACCAAACCAATTATTTACAATTGTATTTAGACATTTATTATGATTGATTTTTGAAAATTAAAGAAACGAACGGTTATCTTTTATCTATTTGTTCACAAATGTAATATTAAAACAAAACTTGAGTGTGTAAGACATCTTTTCCAAACTATTCCCTCATTTTCCGCTAAATCTGCAAGTGTTCTCAAAAACGGTAAAAAATAAAGGGAAGCATGTATATTCTTATAATCACTAGATTTGCAAGCATGTGATCGGGAATCTTTAAAATTCAAGAAACTATTTTTAACTATATGTATTAACTTGAGTTTCGTCTCCGATTGAGCCTGCTGGATACGCCACTTTGAACTGAAACCAACCATTTGGTCACGTGGAATCTCCGTCGTGATACTTTGAAACATTATTTCCGACCAAACAATGAGACATATTTCTTTTGAGTTATGGTTGCCTTCTACATCATTGATGTCATCGGGTCATATTCTAGTCATGAGTAACATAACTTGAATAAAAAGATAGCCTTTCAGCAAAAAGACTTTATCATCATGATAAACATTTCACAGTCAAATTATGCCATTTCAATATAAGTCTTCATTTAAAAGAGATAACATCGTTTGACCTCAGTTTGAAAATAACAACGGAGAATCAACTTTTGGAAATTAAATGTTAATATTTACAGTAAATGAGTTAAGACCAATGCATGCTCGAAGTCTATATTTATCATTTGAATTTCATCCGCAAAATAACAACCATCTGCGAAATATTATAGCTATCAGTATCCTGTACACGTTTTTTAATTGAACGATTGATAAGTATGTTGTAAAGGGACTGATAAATAATGACTTCGAGCATGGTCACAACACATTTACTCTTAATATTCCTTTGATAATAACATCAAATTTTCAATATTAGAGACACAATGTGTTTTCTGGAAGTCGCCATATTGATTGATTTTTTATTTTATTTTCATGAATGTCAAAACTTCAGATAAAATATTTATCTTGTTTGTTTATTTCAGAACATAATTAACTGTTTATTTTAATCATAAACTGATAGCAAAACGTCGTGTTTTAAAATAGTTGGTGACTTGTTGCTGCCTGGTTGGTTGCTTTGTGATTCTCAGGAAATATCATTTATACAATTATATTATAATTCTTTCAACTGCGTTACCTGATCTGTCTAAATGAATAAAATCATATGGTTCTTAAAATGCGAAATTGTAAAAATCTGTATTTATAAGTTGGTCAGTGCAAATGTTCTTATACTCTCTTTGAAAATATGTAATGGGAACAATTTAATCTTATGTCTTTTGGTGTCCTGTAATATGACTGGAGTAGTTAACACACACAACAAGTCTTATTTCTACCCTGAACAATGTAATTGATTATAACAAACGTAGTCCTTAGATATGATAACTTTTTTATCCTTATTATCCATTTCTTTAACAGTTATTATTTCGTCGTTTCTGGTATGTTATATGTCTTCTATCAATAATTCATTGTTTATTGAAATCTTGTCTATTTTGTTAATTAAGCGTTGAAATATTTACTGCTCCAAAGTTTGGCATAACAATGGATTTTATTATGATACATTAATGAATTCAATGGCACATGAAAAAGCTATTAGTCTTCCCAGAATACTTATAAAAGGTATTTATAATTTAAAAGATGACTGTGGCATGTAGTTTTTCATTTGTTTAACATAATTGTTTAATTGAGTTTTGGTTTCATATTTCGAAATTTATATTAAATTACTTCTTTAATTAAACAAAAAAGTTTTCTTATTTATTATGAATTAAATGTCAAACAATGTGTGTTCCTACAACGTGAGTTCATACTTCCCTGATTATTAAGGCTATTTTTATACATTCAAGATCCAGTTTTTTTAAAGATGTTTAACTTTGTGTGATCTCGCATGCTTAACTGAGCAAATTAACTATTGAAAAGAATGTTATTAGTTTAACTTGTTAGAAATCACGATTCCGGCGTTATTTTCATGTGCATGCCTTAACCTGCGGTAAATCACTATCGGCGCGTCACTGTTTTCTGTATGTTTACAGACACTGAAATAGTTCCACGACCGACATATAACTACATGTTTTTACCAATCACATAGACCTCTCGACAATGGAGGCAACTGGCAATATCATTTCGGGCTATTGGAATAAATTTAAATGTTATATATAATCAATACTGGAAGTATGTTTTTACTCATGCACTTTTCCTTTAAATATATTTTAAAATCAATTTAGTATACTTATTCGTTTTGCATAACACAAACACGGATATCAATAAGTATTTCCATTTTACTTTTTTCTTGGAGGATATATGGCAAAACTCATTAGTGAGCGGTGAAGTTGATGGTTTAAGTACGTTAGGATAAGCAGGGTAGCAGTATCTAACATGAGGATCATAGGGATTGTTCAAGAATTTTTGAGACATGCTTTTAAGAAGCTCTTAAAATGCGTAAACTTGCGCTGTTGTCCCAATGTTACACACTACTTGCGATTAAAAAATCAAGAACGTAACATTCTATTTAACATTGATGATCACAAAAACAAATTACAATATTATGCTTCATTTTTGAAGGCCTTCTTCGCTTTGATGGCGTAAACAACTATCCCCACAGTGGTCAAGATCTCCTTTTTTATCACGTTATGACCCAAGTTTTTTCGATTGATTTTACCTTCAAATGACCATTTTGCTTTCAGGTAACATTGCTGAACATAAAAACACATCACAATACATTGATACAAACCCCACTAATAGAGACGTTTGGAATGCAAATAATGCTGTTGATGGCGTAAACAACTGTTCCGTCGTTAATGGAGACTACTATAGCTTGTCAAGTTATAGCTCATACCCTTGGTGGCAAGTGGACCTGGGAAAAGTTTATAACATCCAGGGGATAAAGGTTTTTGGAAGAAAAGGACGAGAAGCAGACAGTAATAAGTTTTTTTCGATAATTTTAATGAAATGTCAAAATAGTTACGTCAGTATTTATTGAGGACATCATTCAAAGAACTGTTCATCCCACGTCTCTTAACTTGTAAAATGAACAATTACAAATAACCGGTTGGTATGTCTTCCGGCCACTGCAGCATTTGATACTGAAATGATCTGTTAAACGGTAAGCTTGTAATGAAGTTTTGTTTATGTCTGGATTTACAACAATCTAACCAAAAGTGAAACTTGTGAAACATAATTTTTAATTAGGATATGGTACAACGAAGTAGAATATTTCTATTTGCATGCGTATTTACTAAAGTCTTAAATGATGTTTTCTTTCACCAGTTCAACTTAAAGGATTCCAAGTGCATCTTTCGGAGACAGAAAGTGACTTGAACGACGGTAACAATGTGGTGACATACGACTCATCAGTATATCCAAGTGACGGTATATTTGATATACCAGTTGCAGCACGCAAGGCAAGGTTTTGTCGCCTTCAAATAGATGCTTCTACAGGTCAAAGCCGTCCAATAGTTCTCTGCGAAGTGGAAGTCTACGGAACAGGTATGATTTTCAAGTGATGTAATTAAAAATGATTCGATTTGTAACATTTCCGTTTACAAAAAAGTTAATTGAACTGAAACTAAGATGAAAAGAACATGCAAATGGCACTTTAGATTCACAATAACCATTATGATAGAGGTTTTATGTTAGAAAGAATCTTTAAAGTTATACAACCAAACGAAGGATATTAACCACCTTAAAGAATAGATAGAAAGGAAATATTTCGTCTCAATCACAGCATGTTGTCCAATTAAATAACATTTTGGAAAGGAACAATCTAAACTGTTAAAACATAATATCAAAACATAGGAATAAAATTAGTAACATTTAGTGTACCATTTTCATACATACTTACTAAAACAAATGTTTCAAGTAAAGAACAATAGCAGTCATTTCAAATCTTATTGCAGGGCAAGAACACTCTTTTTCACACATTATTAAATTGGTTAATATCTAAATTGACTTTTCTGTTTAACTGATAAATCATGGTAATTTACACTAATGCCAAATGGCAAGAACTAATTAGACCGATGAATTTAACGACACTTGCTGAACGTTTCATTAGTGTTAACCTTTGACTGTAAAGGCCAAGCCTACCTAGGTCCTCCGCATATTTTATTTTAACTTGCTATAAAGCAAAACTGTATACGTAATAGGATCCTTCAAACGATATGCTATTATGGTACATAAAATTCAAACCACAACATAAATCGCTTTCTTTTAACACCATAATATATACCCCTTGTACACAAGCGTTTTATTTTATTTATAAAGGCTTTTGACATAAAACAGAAACATTTTATATAGCATACTTGTACATAATAGAACAAAACTCCATTCTGATCCTCAACTATATAACTAACATCTCTAACAACTTATCGCCCATCTTATGCAACCTTCCCCATCACTGCAGTTTCATGCTTTACAATCAAATGTGTTTAGCCGTCCATAACGATGGCCATAATGAAAATGTAATATACCAGTATACCATACTCATATCAATTACGTTATGAGTGAATCTCCTTTTATATTAGTCAGTCAACTATTCAATGGCGTGTTTTCATTTAATTAAATCGTTAGGTTTAATATTCAATTTATCGACTGAGGTTCTTACATAATTACGCAGACCAAATGTAAGCCCGTGTATATGAGATGTACTACTTCCAAATTTGATAACTATCTACATCAGTTTCCGGGTCATATTTGTACTCTCCCAATATGTTTGAATAAATGAATTGTGTTAAATGGCAAATTTAGTTATGTAATATATATATTATTTCACAATTTGTATAAGTAACTCCCGTTCATCGTCATCGGTAATGGTTTAAGTTCAAGCCGTTCTTGTTACAACAAAGACGTGTTCACTATCTTGCTTTAATGTAAAATAATGGTAAGAGAGAACATGCATGACATACAACACTTTTGTTTTATTACTACATTACTTCTACGCATTGATCAAGTGTTTGTTTATATGTATACTTGACTTTAAATATCGTAATCAATCAACACATTTTGATAAGCGCCATAAAAATAACTATATTTATATTAATAAATTCATCAAACGTCTGTTTTAATGGAATTGATGATCGGTTTTCTTATCATTCAATGACTTACGTGTTTAACTCATTAGACAATCAAAATATTGGCCAGTGTATATTTGATATACCAGTGACTTCAACATGGAATAAATATGCTAATTACTACAACAATTTCCTTTAATAAAGAGTGGAAAACTCAACACTAGACTTTAGTTTGTACGACAATTTAATGAATCGGATTGGTTATCATCTGTACAATAGAGCAGAGAGCCGATTGTTAAGAACTTTGTTAAAAAAAATAAACGGTGATAACGCCATCGTTGTTAACTTTTAAATCTTTACTGCTCTAAAATTGTAATGAAAAAAAAAACTGCTATCTGCATTATTTTTAACAAGTTTTGATACAACTTTTTCATTTGAACTTTTTTATTAGCACACCGTGTAATATTTCACGTTTAAAAGTTTCCGACTATCTTGTTCGTTGTGTTGTGTTACTTTTTAATAGTCCGCCCATTGCAACCAAATGATTTGATTAAACGTCAATATCAACAGTTACTGTGGCAGTATCTATAAGGGATTGCACAACATGCGTGTTTGTGTTTTCAAATTATTATTTAGGCGTTATAATCAACAATATTTAAAAACAGTTACTTGTACTTTCCTTTAAGTTTAAGAGCTTCGCAAAAAACCGCGTTCAAAATGAAATTGGGCTTTTATTAAGATTATTGTTAATTCATGGTCTACTCGTACAAACTCGTGTATTGCTCGTTGCCTTGTTGAAAGCGCGAGACGATCTATTGTCAGCATTCCGCCATGTCGCAGCATGTGGTTTAATTGCCACAGTAAATAATGATTAAGAGTTTTATCAGAACAGTTTATCGAATGCAAAACAAGATATCTCTGCCATATCATTTAAAAAATTAGAAAATCTTTTGACAATATGCGAGACATTTTGACCAGCGTTCAACTTGCCGTGACTGCGTGACCGGGGTAAAACCAAAACGTAACATTGGTTTTACTTTAAACGAGCATTAATATATACCTCATCATCTCCTCAGACATGCACTGATCCGACGCTAAAGTTACAATTTAAAATTGAAAACGTATGGAATGTCGTATAACTATAAATATCACATTAATTTGCTGTTCAACGGATTTTAGCAACAACATGGAGCAAGTCTGCGAGAATAATACGAAAAGAGTGATAAGAAACATTTCAAAACCTATAGCATTTAACCCATTTGAATACAATTGTTTACTTAAAACTGTAACCGAAGCTAAGAACTAATATTTACATATTTATAATATATAATTACATTGCTGTAAGGAAATGATCTTAAACATTTCATGCATCCTCATTTTCATTGCTTTTAACTCTTAAACAGAATGAAAGGCTACCTGTAAACTACTGCATATAATTGAATATGTTCATTTTCATCAGCGGCTTTTTAAGGCATGTTGTCCTATGTAAGAACTGCACAAGTGTGAAAACAATGTTTTTAGGTTACTTATATGATTTACGGAAGCCGCCATGTTTTGTTGAACATGTTTTACACCATGCTAAACCGGCTTTTTATTCAATAATAAATTCATACACTGCTTTTTGGCATTATTTTTGTTGCTTTATTTGCTTCACCTGTGTCGAAAGTATATTCTTGAGTATTTTCAAAGTATCAACCCATCATTTAATATCATATGTATACGAATTACAACTAATCAATCTCCGTTTGTTATAATAACCTCTGAAAATAACATATTTCGAACGGACACCAAATACAAGGAATCGTAACAGACTCTTGGAAAACAATTAGAATATCTTGGCAAGCGAAAAGCATGGAAATAAATAACATGTTAAATAACTTGCCTTAGAAGAAACAATTTATTTTAAGAACATATTTTAAGCAACTCGGTATCTTTCAGAACCAGATTTGATTCAACGTATTCGCACTAGAGTTAATGTTACCATGGGTTCAGCTATCAACTACGGTAGAATTGATTACTCGAAAAATAATGCCATCGATAACAAGAACTCAACTATTCCTGACGCTTGTGGATGCTGCAGCGGAACAAGGGGTGAAAACTGGTGGCAACTTGATCTCGGAAGAAACTATCTGATACAGGAAATAAAGATTTACGGACGAACAGACGGTACTTTTTAATTATATGTTTTAAGATTGCACAGACAACTCAGATACTAATATTATGCCGCAGCATCAAATGTAGCGTTTTTGGAAGGTAATTTTTTTTCAATAATCATCTTGAATGTCGTAATTCAGTCGTATATCGCGTTTGTTACACACTACTACAATGTACGTGAAGTAGTTCCATTTTTAATATTAAATGCATAATATTGGCATTACTTTAAAAAGTAATTGCATTTTGTGTCAGGCAAAGTTTTATTCGCATTATATTGAATCTTAGTAACCAATAGCGAAGCTTGATTAATAAAGATATTAAAATGCGTGTAAGAAAATAAGTCTTTTAAAGGGTCCTTTAACACTCTGCTCTACTATGCATCGACGTTATTCATGTCAATATAGCGGTATAATATCTCAAATTGTGCCTTTACACCTCGAATCGGTGATTACCTTTCAAATCATGAAAGATCGCGGAGGGTATTGATCAAAGATAGTCTAAAAATTGAATACTGCATACGCGTATACAATTTGCTTCCCTGAGATTTGTATCGTGGTTGCTTCTCATGGTTTGCATCGGATAGCATGCTTTTGATCTGTTTTATTTTTCCCATATAAATTTTGTAAAGCATTGTCAGTGTTTATTTGCCCAATGAAATACTACTTTTGAATATTAACATGTGCATTACATGTATATTTTTATCATTATTAAATTTGAACGAAGGTAAACATAAGAATAAACGTATTTTAAAGTGATCATACTAAGAGGCAATTTAAGATAAATTTGCAAAATGTTACATTAACATAAGATCGCTTACTCGCCTAATGTCTGCCTATTTCAGTAAACTTAGCTCTATGGTAGACGTGTTGGGTCTCTTTGAACGACAAACGTAACGTGCTCTTTCGCTTATCACTCTATGAATATTGAACTAGTAATGCCGTTAAATGTTCGTTTATGTATTCATATTTATATGAGTCTGCCCGCGCCTAGTAACTTCATAATGGCATGAACCTGCCTTTACTCCATCAAGACTTAAATTTTGTGACATGAATTATGAATGATTGCAATTTCAAGTCAAATCTAGTTATAGAAGCAGAGCAGGTTACAAGAGATCCGGGTACCGGACCCTATCTCTCAGTTGGTTCTTGTACGTGCTTGCTGTTTAGCACCGATATATGGGATATAACATGTTTCGGTTAAACCATTAAACCTTTTCCCAGAAATTCACGTTAGAAACTGGACGTACCTTATCCATATTTTAATATCATTCGATTTGACGCTGTCTAGGTTTGATCCAATGCAAACGCTTTATCACTAAGCTATCGGGAGGGTAAGATGGCAAACTATAAAGTTGGCTCTACTAATTGTCTAATATGCTTACTGTACCCGTGGCTCTTGTCATTAAAACGACATCTATGCGCGTGCATATAGGCGATTTTAAAGCACAGTGCTTTCCCTTGACAAAGGGAATAACAGCTGTGTGTAAACCAGCGACCAGTCACAATCGAAATGAAGCAAAAAACTCTGATGATTTTCGCAAAAGCGAAATATCATTTGTGCGACACTATTTTCACAACTTGGATTTCTCTATAAGTGTCATTGGCCTACTTTTCACGTATATAATTGCTTTCATAGGAAGTCAATATTTCTTATGTGGCTTGCGACAGACCAAAATAAACAGTTTTTAAACAAACAGACAGAACACATATGGATACTACAATAATGTGACCACCGCTTATGTGGTTAACGAAACAGTACCTTAAACCCTTACATTTCTTACATTATTTACAATAACTTGCTTACAATACTTACGAAATCAAAGTACTGCAACTACTGTTAGGGAATGTTGGCACGAAGTTGCCTCTAGAAGCATAATGAAAAGAAATGTATGAAAAGTATTTTCAGAGCTAATGAAATGCTCCATTAAATATGACCATAGAGTCCATCTAGGGAACGTTTGATAGAAATTATTTCTTTTTATGCTAAATGAATTTACTAAGATCAATAAATAGCTGATGAATAACCAATACATGGCCTTATATTGTTGCAATTTTGATAGCAAATTCACAACAAAACCATTCTTGGAAACCTTATATGCATGATTTCATACATTTCTATAAACACATTTTTTTACATTCAAAGGTGTCTAGACAGACAACACAAAGTGTCAAAATGCACTGTCTGTAATGTTTATATTTCTTCAAAGTAGTGCTAGGCCAGATTAGCCTTGTATTTGGCACATTTTTATTTTGATAAATCATTAAATTGTTTGATAAATCATTTCAATATAGGGTCGTGGCAGCAGCAGAATGGGCCTTTGGTAATCAAAGTAGGAAAAACCGCTTCTTCTTTTGATGTTTTACAAAACACACCGACGGACGCCAAGCAATCGTTTTCACTAACATTGTCCACACCAACTTTCTTGAGATACATCCGTATTGAAAAGAGTGGTGGGCTGATGATGATTTGTGAAGTCAAGGTGTTTGATAAAAGTGAGTATTTTTGATTGTTAGTTAATAATATGCTCATTGTAGTATTTTATACGATACTTATTCAATCCTTAACGATCTCTGTTGATTAACTTAGTGGATTATTAGTTGTTAGATTGTAGGGTGACAATGAAATCCTATCATATGTATATGTATATTTTCGTGCTAGTAATTTAATAACCTAAAAGGACTGATACTGGATGGAACCCTTATGTTAGTGAATTGACCGGATTTACTGCCATATGCATATTTTCTGCGGTGTTTGCACTTATGTTATGGGATTTCTTTTAAATAGTTTAACAAAAATCAGATTTCCCAGAACCACTTATTTACTCACCTGAGTAATGATAATTTGCAAAAAAAATGGAGACAAACCTCAATCATTTGACCAAACATGTTAAGATGGTAGCCAAAATGATTTCTAGGACAATATTGATATTTGTTTTCAAAACTGTGTGTTTATGAATAAATTTTAAAATTAATAAATGTTTTGCGCGATCAAAGTTATCATCAATATCACCTTTATCATCAAAAATGAAATTATGTCAAAATACCACGGTCAATATCATGAAATGAAACCAATAACCTTAGTATGTCATGGTCGTAATCAAAAAGTACTTATAGTTTTTTTTAATTTGTTTTATCCTTAAGTTTTCTCAATTTAATGCATACTTTGATTGATGCCATTGACGTGTTTGCTCTATTCGATATTGCTGGGATAAAAGATGTGCACAACTAGTTTAAACCCTCAGTCAAGTTACATTTTACTGACCATTCCAAGATGGTACCCAACATTCCTTGATAGACAGCCCAGGTTTATAGTTAATACATCTAGTATGTTGTTTGTTAAGTTATGTGTTGTTGTCCCATGTGCTTCTGGATAAGATTGTTGTTTGTGTCTTTTATGTCATTGGGGTTGACCCTGTTTTATTGAACGAGCTTCATGTTTAAACATTCGACCAATGAACTTTTTTCTGTAGTGTTTGATATAGATATTTAAAATATATTTCATCGACGATTGAACATCGATTTCATGTTTGAGTCTTTTTTTGTTTGTTATGATTTTGTGTCTATATTTATGAGTTATGTATATTATTTATTGGTAAGAATAGATAACATTTTAATTCCCGCATGTGTGTTATTGTAGTTCATGGTTGTTTTTGATCTCAAACATTTTTATACGAGACTTAACTGCGAGTTAATTGTTTGTTTTTTTCACGACACAAACTTGTTTGTTAATGTTAATTTAAAACTAATCTGATTAAACCTAAACAGGTTTTCTAAATCTAAAAAGCTTCTTTGAATTATTCTGTTATATTGAGATTTTTCCCGAAAACCAATAGAGACTTATCAAATAAAATCAGTAGTATTTGAATCACAATATCATTGCCAGAAATATGAAAAGATTGCATTCATTTTTTTTTTCAAAAATATACTTTTGATTCGTTGAAGCCAGCTTTTGAAACTATTTTGACGATTTATATGAAACATGTAAGCATTGGATGTAATTAACTAATGTACATATCTCTTAGTCGCAGTTAATAAGTGAATGAGCTGCCACTAAAGACAGGTACTATGAGTATGTCTACAAGACCTTGCTTCATTGAGCATTTTTAAAAAAAAAAAACATACTACTTCCTTTTAACTTTTGAAGACACTTTTGATTCCGGAGGATCTCCTTCCCATTATAAATGTGTAAGTCGATATGGACGATTTCATTCCGGTATTACGCGAACAGATTGCGGGTGTTTGACTCACACTGGGCATCTCAGAGTAGGTGAAATTTTAGTATAGTTCTCAATAAAACAATGAAAACTACAGCAGGGACAGGTCCAGTAGTATAAAATCTAAGAAACAAAGTTTACACTCAAACATCAAGGACCTAAACGTCAATAAAATAGAACAAGAAAATAAACGTCACGAAAGCAAACACAAACACCTCAAATATTCCACACACACACTGTAAGTTGTCCGTCATTGAATACTTTCGCTAAGGTTTGGGGAAAACTTTTTAAGATATATTCATATTTCGTTCCGATCCTTTTTCTTGATTTTACATGTGTTTATGCCATGTATGTATGCGCTAATATTTTAAAGATATGTTTAAATTAAACAGTAAAAAATAAGAATGTCGAACCAACTATGTTCTTCATTCTAAACGACAGTAGTTTAAATGTAAACTGCATTTAAACTGAATTTGTACAGAAATGAATAAAAGTGATCTAAATAGATTAGCAATTGTATTGGTTTGAAGTAATCATAACAAAAGCGTCCGTTTGTTCAACTTTGTTAATGCCAAGGACAAAACAAATGTTGTATTAGAGGCACGATTTAAAATGCATAGTTATGCAGGCGATTGATAAAGGAAACCTATAGCGAAAACTCCACATAGCATTTTCTGAAATATATTCACGGAATATTTTAGAGCAGATATTAGCCCTAAAATATATATTTTACAAGCAGACGAGAAGGTTATTAATTTTAATGAAACTACAGTGGATAATAAAATAAAAATAATGTTCAATTGCCTTCGAAGTGCTTGGCCCAAAATCGTTTTTAAATGACTTTTATATTACGGAAATGAAATATTTTCACCAGTATTGTCTTGATTGTTCAATAAAGGTTTAAAATAAGGTCATATTCCGGAATTATGAAGTGATGGATATTTAGTGCCTATTCACAATAAGGGTAGTCTGTCAGTTTTTAAGATATTTACAGAAAAAAAAATATTGAGAGTATTAAGGCAACTATAAACTATGTATTAATGAACGTTTGGCATCATGGGCAGAGAGAAATTACATTTAGTATACGTTGAATCACAATCCGGGTTTCGTTTAAAAATGGGATAGTTTGATAAGTCATGTCCTTAACGCGAATGCACAATTGGTTGTTGTGTTTTTATTTTGTTTTGACTAAACTAAAGCATTTGATCATTTTGTTCGACCTAACATTTTGTATAAATTACATAAGGTCTTCGAGGAAAACTGTTTAATGGTCTAAAAGGTATACATAGTAATATCAAAATAAATGTAAAGCTTATTGGAGAAACTGGTGAATTGTTTGAAAGTTTTCTTGATGGTCGAAAAAAGGGATTTTTTACCCAATTATATTTACTTTGTACCCCAAAGACTTGAAGAATAATTATTTTCAACGGAGCCAAAGGAATAGATGTAGGGACAATTAAAATATTTATATTGGTGCATGCAGATGATATTGTAATCATTGCGAACCCAAGTGCGGAAAGGCAACCTAATTTAAACATATTACATTACTACTGAAGCAGATGGAAGCAGTAAATACAGATAAGACAAAAAAAGTTGTATTTAGACAGTGTATCAGAATATTGTTATTTACGTATTGCTTTCACATATAGAGGCTTTTTAATGAAATGATATAACACACAATAATGTCAGGCAAACGTTAGAAGAACAGATAATTCTAGGCGATCGACAAATAAATTAAAATAGTGATTCAAAAGTTTGCATTGCAATTAAAGAAAGTATTCAAAGTGTATGATTAAACGATGTTAAATGAAATAAGAAATAAACAAAGAAAAAATAACTGGGTAGTTTAATCTAAACATATGATACGTTATTATTGATTTTAAGACATAGGGATTGCCCAAAGGATGGGAAATACATTCATCAAACATTTTCAGTGTCGAGTAAAGGATAAGTTTACCCAAAATTGGCAAGGTAGAATTAAGAACTGAACGAATTTTAATTATTCAATTACAATTAAATTATAATTCGTTGGAACCTTTTGAGTTTGAATTTAGCATTAACTAAAAACCGATTAACATCACACCGGTTCTCGGTTGAGACCGGAAGAAGGACAGACAATCCAGGAGAAAATCGCTTCTGTAGAGCATGCAATAAGTTAGATGATGATTACCACCTGTTATTTAGTGTATTAAAGATAATGCGATGTAAATATATTAAGAAATACTATAGGGAGAGACCAAACATGTTTAAGGCAGTTTCTATGTTACAGTCTGAAAATGCAAACAGCTCAGAAAATTTAGCTGTTTACATATTTGATGAATTTGAAATAAGGAAACATTTGTTCAAGTATATATATCTAGTGAGTGGATATTTGCGTGCATGTACCTTTAATATAATTCTTGAAAATACAGCCATTCATTAAAGTCGGTGCCCAAAACAATACAAAGATCGAAAGAGCTTTACCCCATAATAACTTCTTACTTTTCGTTTCCTCCTTTTATTGGGGTGGGTATGGGACAAAGTTAGTAAGGTTAGTCAGTTACTAAATTTTAGTAAGATTAATAGTAGTTTTAAAAATAAATATCACATTTAGAGTATGGCTATGTTATTGTATTATATTGACCGAATAGACCAGTCACAATATACCCAATATCATTACTCAATTATTCATTACAGAAGTTATTTTACAATATCAACTTCGTTTAGTAAATTCAGTGCATGAATATAGTGCATACGTCAAGTGTCATTTATAGTATGTATATCAATTGCTTTAATTCTTGTTAATACAATGATACAATATACTTGTTGTAGTTTAATTCATTTATTATGTATGATATGTATATAAAAATTTAAAGATACAGTTGCTATTACTTTAATTCAAATATACTTGTTTATAGTCTACGTGTTGCTGTTTGTAAACGTAAGCCATTTTTCTATGAATTTGATTACGAGTCATATATGGCATATTTCAAATGTATATTGTGTGTTACCTTTCTTTAAATAATCTTTCTTCTTCACTCTCACACAAACACGCACGCACGCACGATCCCACAGACACAAACAATCATTTATTTATTAAAATAAGAGGTACAAACCATAATTTCAAGAAGGTCAGCATTTTGTTTGTCATAAATGTTTCAAACTATATTGATTTCATTTTTGTGTGTGTAAGAGTATTGCATTCTTTAGATTCATTTGAAAAAGCTATGATCTAGCATTAAATCGAAGAATAAAATATGTCGAATCATTGCTCTTGAGATTTTAAAAAATGGCCTTTGAAATTGATACATATTTATCTTTACAGTCTGTGATCCCGGAAAGTATGGACCAGATTGTTCATCAACATGTGGCCAGTGCAATGATAGCAGCATCTCGTGCAACACTGATAACGGGCACTGTCCACACGGCTGTGCCGCTGGATACAAAGGAGATACATGCACAGTTCGTAAGTGTAACACATTGTGTCTTTAAATTTTGTTCTGATTAACGACTTAACGCGTCAGCAAAACCAACACAAACCTATCATGTTAACACACATTATTTCTATAAGTATTGTTATAGAAAAATATGAATATTATTTCAACATTTAAGATCGTATAATTTTTGACAACTTTGTTGCTACTAATACGTCTGAGCTTTTATCAAACAGGAAATAAGATTCCCTTAAATTGTGAAGATCATCTTCCATCATAAATGACATCATGTTGAGCATTCACATATTAACTAGAAGATGCGTATTATTTCAAAACAGAAAGACTCGGACAAAAATGATCTCTTCAATCATATATCTAAATTCCTTCTGGTACATTGTTTTTTAACACGCATCAATTACTTCATAATCTTTAGTATAGTTTCCGAAAGTGTCATTATTTACAGTATAAACTTCAAAGAAATGTTGATTCTTGGTTGAAGAATACAGACTCAGCCAACATCGTTAGGAACGTTTGACTTAATCTGTTCAATCAAATTTAATTATATTACACTATTGGATCCCGGCGAGTATGGTAGGGTGTGCAGTGGGTTTAGGTCATTGTAGTGGTGTAAACACAGCGTTCAACACGGACAACAGTTGTCCAGATGTGTGTCCTTGTTAACAAAGGGTTAACTGATTGAAAAATGATTTTCGAATAACTACAATGCAGATATAGATTTAAAAGAGCCAATACTCAAGGAGGAAAGGAAGAATGTAAATGTGTATAAGTGTTAGGTTTATTCACAAACAACCAAGCTTGTGAGCATCTTATTGTTTATGTATTCGTGTGCGTGAAAATGGAAACGAACATAGAAATTAATATTAATGATTTATACATATTTATCTTTACAGCCTGTGGCCGCGGGGAGTATGGCCCAAATTGTACATTTAACTGTGGCAAGTGTAGAGATGGCAACACCACATGCAACAATAGCAACGGGCAATGTCCAAACGGTTGTGCCTCTGGATACAAAGGACCATCGTGCAAATCGCGTAATTATGAGGGGTGTCGCTGTTGAAATCACGCACTTATAAAACGTATCGGCTGACATCTGTTGACATAAAATATCAAAATTTAAAATGGTTTTCTCGACAAGAAATCGATCATTGATTGTATCTTGATTGAATCGTGTATGTGTTAGAACGTAAATTGAAAACACGGCATAATCATAATATGTCTTTACATATGTAAAACTATCTTTACATGAACGTGAATGGAAAAAAAATGTCAATCTTAAATGTAAGTATTAATGCACTCATAAAGCCATAAGCAGTTTGACAAAAAACATCAGTCCGATTTATAAATAATTCTAAACTAAACTAACACTATCACGACAGCATGTGTCCCCGGAGAACATGGGCCAGGCTGTACATCACACTGCGGTCATTGTCGTGATGGCAATAGCTCGTGCAACACGAACAACGGCTATTGTCCAGGTGGATGTTCATCTGGATACAAAGGGAACTTTTGTAGTTTACGTGAGTTTGTCACTTTCAATTTGTTTGTATGCACCAGAATGTCTTAAGTTCTATATACGTATCAATAAACCATGTGTCGAACAAATGGTACGCACACTCACGGCGATGGCAGGTCACATCTGATAATGCACGAAGCCTCGGTGTAGTTTGATTGTTCATTGTAACTAATTATTATAAAAATAAAAATGTTGAATGAGGTTTCTGCAATATTTGTGTGAACCAAATCCCTTTGAAAAATGATTCCCCCCCCCCCCAACCAAGAACAGTTAATATGAAAGACGTAGTTTTAATATAATACTTGAATATATTGTTCGATCAACTTTTTATCTATAGGCACACATTCAAATTTATGAGTAAAAAACCCTGATTGAATACAGAACTTGAAGACAATTACTCGTATAATGACACATTTTTTGGTAAATGATATGTAAATACTATAACAGAGTCAGTTAAAATAATAAACGTTCCAGACTGCGATCCCGGAGAGTTTGGACCTAACTGTAAATCAAACTGTGGCCACTGTCATGACGGCAACACCGCATGCGACAAATACAACGGGCACTGTCCAGGTGGATGTGCCGCTGGATACAAAGGGGACTTTTGTAACATTAGTGAGTTATTATTTTGTTTCTTTTTTAATTTATATACTGTACTGTTACTACTTTTCATATACACAATGAATGATTGTTTGAGGAATTTTCAATTGACCGTTTTTCACTATTTATATGAATTTGCCTCATAAATGTGAGAAATGAACTTTCACAAATACACGTTTTTAAAACAGATGTTTGATGAATCAATCATTCTCCACAGCATTTAAAAACTTATAATCCTAAATAAAAGATTTTTGAAATCTTGAATAAACGGGTTATTATATGTAAGGCATTAACTTCTTTTATCAGAGTTAACATTGTTTCCCACGGTGCATCAAGAAACGCGTTTGTATGCAGGTGCTTTATATCATATGAATTAACATTTAATTTCTTATTAATATTAAGGGGGTATATTTCAAAAACACCTTGCATGATTATAAACATCGCATACACATCTCTACTGAGTTGCACACATCGAATTACTGAGTAAATGATAATTCAGGTTTAAAACAAGTGTTTTAAGTGTAGGATTGTTACAAGATCAATGCTTGCATATATGTGCATGCAGGCTAAACAGAAGAATGTGGTCTAATCAATGCAATCCAGGGTTAAAAAACCAAGCCAAAGTGGTTGATTCTAATAATAGCGCAGGAATAAACTAGGATTTTGACGATTGCGGTGGATCCCATGCTTCCGGAGGAGATGAATCAACAGCACCGATAAGCATTCAAGGGGCAGAGGGAAACATCAAATGAATTTGCAACAAGTTTAACGGGGAATTACTATAGCGTTAAGGAGTCAATATAGGGAAAGATCTGTGTCTTGAACGCTCAATAAATAGTTTAAATATTTACATATTTTTGCTTGTTCTATATAGAAAATGCAAATCTACTAAATTCTTGGTTGTGTTCACACATGTTCAATGACAACGACAATGAAAAATTTCCGATTGCGTCACAAATGGCAAAAAAATAAGATATTATAGTGTCCTTGATAAAATTAGATTTATCTTTACAGCTTGTGTCTCCGGGGAGTATGGACCAAACTGTACATCACAATGTGGTCAGTGTCATGGTGGCAATACCTCGTGCAACATTGAAAACGGGCATTGTCCTCACGGCTGTGCCGCTGGATACAAAGGAGATACATGCACAGTTCGTAAGTGTAACAAATTGTGTCTTTAGACGTTGTTATGATAAACAAATTAACGCGTCAGTCAGTAAAACCAACACAAAATAATTATGTTAACAAACACTATTTCTATAAGTATTATTATAGTAAAAAAACAACTATACAGAACGACTCGGACAAAAACGACCATTTCATAGATTTAAATTCGGCCTAGTATACTGATTTTAAACAAGCATCTTTTACTTCATAATATTCATTCTAGTTTTCGAAAATGCCATTCTGTATAGTCTACACTTAAAAGATTACAAGATTCTTGGTTGAAGTATAAAGGCTCAGCTTAAATCGTTGGAAACGTTAGACTAGATCTGTTCAATCAAACCTAATCAAATTAACCCATATGGCACCGGTTTTGGTCATTGTAGTGGTGGAGAGACAGCGTGCAAAACGGACAACAGTCACTGTCCATCTGCCCAGATGAGTGTGCAACTGCTTAAAAATGGAATGATTGAAAAAAAAAATGTAATTTGCAGAACACTTAAACAAAGTGTGTTCTCGGTCAATCCGATATTGTAAAAATGATTTCTAAATAACTTCAATACAGAAGTTGGCTTACGGGGCCAACACACAAAGGGAAGTCCATTTAGGTTTATTTATAAGCAACCTTATGTGCATGCATCTTTTTGTACATCCTTTTGTGTGTTGTGTATAAAAATAGAAACGAATATAAAACTTGATATTAATCTTTTCAACATCATAAACTTTACAGCCTGTGGCTCCGGGGAGTATGGCCCAAATTGTACATTCAACTGTGGCCAGTGTAGAAATGGCAACAACACATGCAACAATGACAACGGGCAGTGTCCATACGGTTGTGCCTCTGGATACAAAGGACCCTTGTGCAAATCCCGTAATTATGAGGAGTGTCGCTGTTGAAATCAACTATCAAGCAAATATAAAACGTATCGACTCACATACAGTATTATAATTCAAAACGGGTTTCACGACAAGAAAACGATTAGTGTTGTATCCCGATTGAATCATTCATGTGTTAAAATGTAAAATTTGAATAGTAATCATATGTAAAAATACCTTTACATGAACTTGAATGGAAAAAAACCGCACTTTAAATGTAAGTAACAATGCACTCACACAGCCAGAAGTAGTTTGACAAAAGCCATAACACCGACTCATTTGCAATTCTAAACTTAACTTACAATATCGCCACAGGATGTGACCCCGGACAACATGAACCAGGCTGTACATCACACTGCGGTCATTGCCGTGATGGTAATACCACGTGCAACATTGCCAACGGCTATTGTTCACACGGATGTTCATCTGGATACAAAGGGAATTTGTGTAGTTTACGTGAGTTTGTCATTTCCTGTTGATTTGTATGCTCTTGAATGTCTTAAGTTCTAAATATGTATCATCAAACCATGTTTCGTACCAATTGTACCCAAATGGCATGAACAATCACGGCGTTGTCAGCTCACATCTGCATATGCACGATGCCTCAGTATAATTTGGTTGTTCATTGATTATCATAATGATAACTTTTATCAATAGACGCAATGATTTTGGTAACCAGAATTCCCTTTGACGAACGATTGCCCAAAAAATAAATTAATATTAAAGACGTATTATTAATATATTGCTTGAATATATTGTTTAATCAACTTTTAACCTATTAGGCACACATTTTATTGTTTTGGTTTAAATTCCTGATTGAATACTGAACTTGGAAACGTATAACTTAGTTTACTCGTTTAATACCACACTTTTGTGTAGTATGTATTAGTATGTACATTGTAATTATTTTAATACAGTTAGTTAACATAATAAACTTTTCAGGCTGTGCTGCTGGAGAGTTTGGCCCAAACTGTGCATCAAACTGTGGCTACTGTCATAATGGCAACACGACGTGCGACATTTACAATGGGCATTGTCCAGCTGGATGTGCCGCTGGATATAAAGGAGGCTTCTGTAAAACAAGTAAGTCATTATTTTGTTCCTTTTTATGAATTAATATAGTGTACTAGTACTACTTTTCATATACACAATGAATGATTGTTTAAGGGATTTCCAAGTGACCTAGTTACTATTTCTATGAATTTGCCAATCATAAATGTGAGAAATGAGCTTTTACGAATATACATTTTCATAACATATTTATAACATATGTTTAATAAATCAATTATCCTCATAGGATTTAAAACTTAAAATCCTAAGATAAATGATTTTTTAAATCTTGAATCAATGTGTTTCTATATGCTATGAATCAACTTGTTTCGATAACAGTTAACATTATTCCCTACTGTTCATCAAGAAGCGCGTTTGTATTAAGGTGTATAATGTAAACACATATTCAATTACTAATTAATATTTTGAGTATGCCAGTTGGTGGGAGATAATTAAAATATTTTAAAATTTCCATGATCATGTACATCTCTATTCAGTTGCATCAACTCATTAACAGGTAAATGATAATCTAGGTTTTAAACAGTTATCAACACATTGAAAATCAATCAATGCTGCCCAAGTTTCATAGTATATAAGACGGAACACTGTATACCGACCTGATTCTTATCTGTTTTTTTATATTAGTTCTTTTCCGGTGGTAAGAGGGATAAATTGCTACTTTACACGAACAGAAAGATGCTAATATTGCAATATGTGGTAGAAGTACTACATGATTGAGTACTCTTGAAACACTGTTTACTAAATTTCTGAATGTGAGAATTACTCAATATGCTGAGCAATATTATGAATATATTGGAAATCAGGCTGGTTGAAGACGAAACATGGAGACTGTTGATACTATATTTGCATGAATTACTTTACAAACAGCTATACAAAGTTGTATACTACATTTGTGGATTATGTTGTTCTTAATATTATATGATAAACACTTTAAAAAATGATGTAAAATGTAAAATGCTATTTGTAGTTGAATGTTAAGTTCAATAAAGATAATGTTGCAAGTGTATTTGAATAATACAGAATATTTTTTTGTGAGAAAAACAATTATCACGCTAAACAGCTAGATTTTTATCCCCCGCAGAATCGAAAGTTTCGGGAGGGGTATAATGTTTTGGCGTTGTCCGTCCGTCCGTCATTCCGTCCAGAACCATCTCTTGGTAGGCATTGATCAGAAAATGTTCAAACTTGGTCAGAATGTTTCCCTTGATCAAATTTCGACCACGTATAAAAGTGGGTCACATGGGGTCAAAAACTAGGTCACTAGATCAAATCTTAGGAAAGTCTTTGGAACAAACTAGAGGCATTGAACATGGTAAAATATTCATGAAACTTAATCAAAATGTTTTCCTTGATGAACTCTTGGATGTATATAAAACTGGGTCAATATGATCGAAAATTAGGTCACTAGGTAAAATCTTGGAAAAATCTTGACAGGAACCATATCATGCTAATGATTGGTCAGATTATGTTTAAATTTGGTCAGAATGTACCCACTGATGAAATATGGACCGCTTGTAAGGGTGGGTCACATTGTGTCAAAAACTAAGTCACTAGCTCAAATCTTAGAAAAATCTTTGGAACACATTAGAGGCATTATGTATGGTCTAATATTCATGAAACGTAATCAGAATGTTTTCCTTGATGAAGTCCTTGACATGTTTAAAACTGGGTCACATATGATAAAAAATTAGAAAACTGGGTCATATGTGATAAAAAATTAGGTCAATGGGCTAAATCTTACAAAAATCTTGTCTGAAACCATTTCATGGTAGTGATTGGTCGGATTATGTTCATTCATGTATGACTGAACACATGATAATAAATATATGTATTTTATGATGATTTACTTCCATCAACTTCCATTTTAATCGATTATGATAGGTTACATACAATAATCACCAACATGAAGCATAGCGAACATGATCAACAGGTACCTTAAATGTCATTCTCCACTATTTACTGTTAACGGTCCATTTCTCTGCAGCCATATTACATGTCAATATAGGAATAATCCACTTACTTTTCATTTCCAATACATAAACTTTGCCTAATCAGGCGGAGGATATCAATTCATTGATTTTGCTTGTTTTATTCAATTTCTTGTATGCCAAATTGCCTGAATACGTTATTACCCGTCTGCTTAAACGACATGTTACCGCAATAAAATAAAAAGTGAATGTGTTTGCTAATGTTGTCAGAAGCTTTAGATTGTTTACAAGTAAACTAAAAGTATCCATTCAAAATTGTTTCATTTGAAGTAGATGGAGTAGTTGCGTGTCTTCTCGAAGAATGGTTATACTTTTTTGGTGACGGCTTTCGTTCGACGAAATATATTTACATTTTTTTTTGTATCTAGAAGGTAATTAGAAGTTGCTATATTTTATATTTAAAAAACATCAAGTCGCCATTGTTGCCTCGATAATCTGAAACATGTGTACATAAAACATTTTCATATTGTCAAATGATTTTTCCGTAAATTTAAATGGAAACGGAATTTCCATAAGTTCGCCTTATAAAATGTTTCTTCGTAGAATTTGTTCAACTCCTTATTACGAAAATGGTGCAATGAATATTTGTTCACTGCATGAAACTATTGTACCTCCAAACTGAATCACAAAATATTTGTAAGCGCTTTGTTTTGTACAAGCCGTAACAGAGAATAATTTTAATGTCTTTTTCTGCAAAAACATATAAGCATTACGTCGCGGGTTAAACGGATACTTTTTGACACAGGAAATCTTGTTAATTTATTATTGATTCTAGTACTATGTATTAGGTTAATGGATAAGATTTATGACAAATGTAGGCTTTTAAGCTGAGATATTTTACTGTCAGTGAACAATTAATTTTTTGAAAAAAATGGTGATGAATTAAAACGTAGAGCTATTGTTATGAGTTTATCTAAATGATTATCATACAGAAGTTAAGTAAATACAAAATTAAAAACTGTTAAATGTAGGAAATACTTGCTGACGTAGAAAAGCATCTACATTTTTGATGCCCGATTAAACTGATCTAAACAAATTACGAAGTCCTTTTTAAAACGCAAATAATTATAATGAATTATTATTAATAATATCACAGATAGTGTAATCAGGTCTGATAACGTTCCAACGATCCATGACCATTTTATAACACGGCTTACAAGATATGTTAACTGGCATTTTTAATATATTGTTATCCTACTATGATCAAGAAATAGCCTTTTTTTCTATCTTCTTTCACGGAACACACTTTACTAAATTCATGACCGCATCATGCTCGTTATGACAAATGTTTTGACAAATAGAAGGTAAGGACTGTTATTTGTATTTTCATTCCTTTAAATAACCAAAATAGATCAAACTGAAATAAAACTTTATAATGGTGAAATCAAGCTACTGTCGTTTTTTATTGTAGTATTTTTTTTTGATAATCACATTAACAAAGTAACATACACTATGATGCAATACAACTTTGTGGTTGCAAATGCATTGAACATATAAATAAACAGTCAGGAAACAAACAACAATCACATACATTAACATTGAAGTGGGGTCAATACAATATTAAATATTTTATTTATATGCATACAACAATTTATTGCACATGTAAAACTTTTTCGCTTGACACATTGACTTCAATGTATACATGAGTGCAGCTAAATGAAAGTGAAACAAAAGGGAACAACCCACATTGTTAGATCATTTCCAAGTGTTTTATTTTTTAAATACAATGATTTTGTGTTGTTGTTTTATTGTATACCACATGTTCAATTCATTTCCACAGCATGTGCCCCCGGGGAGTATGGGCCGGGATGTATATATCAATGCGGTCAGTGTCGTAATGGCAACATGACGTGCATCAACGAAAATGGCCGCTGTCTTAATGGATGTGCACCCGGATACAAATGAGATTTATGCAAAACACGTATGTCTGAAGGCTGTATAATGCCTGGTTGTAAACGGTGACACTCTTTTGCTAATTGATTAATTTACCAACTAGGTGTTACCGGGGGTTAGCGTTGAAAGAAGCCACTAGGGTCTTGTAGTTTATTGTAATTATAAAGTAATAACAGGAAGCCTGCACATAAATGACAACATTTCATATATATTGCATAAACTAATTATAGATAATAAAACAATACAGGCATACTAATTAAACAATGAATAAAAGTAATAAAACCATTCAAAAAATAATATAACAAAACATACCAGCAGCTTAACAGTAGTCAAAACAGGAGTGAAACATGCAAGAAAAGTATGCTCTGGTACATTGTTAGTGAAAAGCTGCCCCTTTAAATCAATAAATAAGTCACTCACATAAACTGAATGAAAAACTTACATGCATTACTCTTATAACCCTTTACGTACAGTAAACAGAACAGACCATACATTAATCATGATGATGTTTATTTGATAAAAACATAAGGTGTTTCACATGCTTATGGTTCAGATTATAGTCCATTATGTTCTTCAAAACATTATGATTCTTGGTGGCACGTTGTTATTTCAAAAGTTTAGGTATGGTTGTATAATGAATTCAATAAAAGCAAATACATTAACTACAAATCGATAGAATATATTTTGCAAGTTATCTCAAATTGGACACGTAAACGTATCGAGCTGTTGTGGTATTCAATATGAAACGTAAGTCAATTTTATAGTCGTATATAATTGACTTCATTTACTATCGGTGATGTTCATACAGGTTTGAACATTTTTAAGTAACAACTAAAATGATGTGTTTGTATGATACCTTTTAATCAGTGTTAAAATTAAAGACAAAAGATGGAATGACTATTATGAATGTGTTTGCGTTACGCCTACGATTTCTTATTAAAACGCGGCTTTAATAATATTGTGAACTTTTTATAAGACAATAACTTGAAAATAAAAAGAGAGTTTTGGTAACTTTAAAATGTGTTATGCAATGCCCATATAAAATAACCCTGTGTACTTTTAATAACATGAATTAAGTTTTTATTCGACTTTCTGTCAAAAGTTAAGTACACTTATGTTTATAACCCACCTTTGCTAGAACCAGTGATCAACTTTGGTAAGAGGCTTGGGTAACTGGGGATGACATTTTTGTACAATTAGGATCAATTTTCTTTTCCTTTTTTCAATGAAACTATGACATCCTTTCTTTCTACACAGAAAATGTTTTAGTATATGACCGTTTTCACAGTAAAATGTGTCACATAAAGATGGCGTCTAAACTCGAGACGATAGACTTAACATGTATGCAGCCAGCCAAAGTATCGAACCCGTGACCCTTTACTTGCAAGTTTTTAACTGAGCTGAAACACAATATTCAGATAGTATGTCAATGAAATACTGTACATACCTATCATTTTGTTTGTCTCATGTCCAACTATTTCAGAATGACAACATGAGCAGGTTTTTCTTTTCACGAGGATGTAAATACTTTGAATTGAATAAAAAACGATTATCACTATACATTTGGTTTATCTTTATAGAAAGAAAAAAATGCATTTGTTAATTTAATTTTATTTTCATATGCTATAATGAGCAATTCTTTAATGATAAAAGTACCCTCTTAGGTCAAGGCAAATTAATTTGATGTTTTTGTGAATACATCCGAAACAAATTGGAGCGTATAGGCGAAAATGAAATAGTGTTGCTTTCACCTTCGATCTTTCAAATAGTCCATCAGTAAATGACGACCAGTGTAATTTGTTCAATGTATTCATGCCTTGTTCAATTGACAAAAACGCGCATTAACTGTTATAATTAGAAACATCAATGCATTTTTAAAAATTGATGAAAAAATGTTTGAAAAATGTTTGCACTGAAACATAAGTAAAACAAGATATTTATCTTTGATAAATATCTTTCCTTAACCTTTCCACTGTAGCTTTAATGTAAACTGCAATGGCCATATCATAAAACCTAAACAATCTGTTAAATATTTTGGAAGTATACTGGACAATGATCTCAGTGCTGTATCTATTGTTAACAATATTGTCAGTAAAGTTAATTCTAGGCTAAAAATTTTATATAGACAAAATCGTTTTTTTAGATATGAATCTAAGAAGATTGGTATGTAACTCCTTAATACAATGTCATTTTGACTATGCATCGACATCTTGGTACAGTGGTATATCTAAACAATTCAAGAACAGATTACAGGTCACTCAGAACAAAGTTGTCAGATTTATCTATGGCTATGATTGTAGAACTTCCCTGAAAGTCTCGACTTTCAGTGATATTGGATGGCTTAATATAGAAAATAGGATAAAGCAACTACGACTAAACCATGTACATAAAATCTTTAATAGCAAATGTCCATCATACTTACATAAACATTTTACTAAAGTCTCATCCACACATTCTTACAACAGTAGACATAGTGCTGGAAATTTTTAAGTGCCACAGGCTGACAGTTTTATATAAAATTCTTTCTTTTATCAAGCAATCCAGGACTGGAAAAGTCTTCCAATAAAGTTAAAAGAATTGAAAAATAAGAATACTTTTAAAAAAGAAGTGAAATCACATCTCATTGTTGGTATGAAATGTGCAGAAATGGAAGATTTCCTATTTTATTAATTGTTATTCATTTAATCTTGCATATCAGTCCAAAGATTTTTGTCATATTATGCTAAAGTGTCATATGGTTTTAACAGTCGGTTGCATTATAACTGTAAAAGTTCGATATCAAACATTTAATCATTCTTTAACTGGTCAAGAGTACATGCATGCTATTTTTGTATAAGAAAACCTAATCTAAACAGCTTACAACTGAGATCTTGGCAAATAATTATATTTGTCATAAGGACCCCATTGGAAATAAGTTGAATAACTTTAATGGGTTATCCTGTGTTATATATTTGTCACATTGAATTAAATCTTTATTAACGCTCGTATGTATCCAAAGCATTCTAATGATGTTGTGCTTTAGTATAGATATCATCACTAATACTTTGTTAATCAGTCTGTGTTATAACTTTATGAGATATTTGGTTTGTTACTATGACATATATATGCACGAATAAATATATCTATCTATCTATCTAAGCCGGCGTTGGAACGACATTCTATGTAATCGGCGATCACAACTGAGCGAGAGTGGCTACCTACGGGTGGCTGGGTAACAAAGGGTATTCCAAAAGGGGGTATTAAGAAAACATACCAATACATATCCGAATATAAGCATATAAGAAACAGAGAAAATCGTTGATTTTTGTGAAATATTCTTAAGGTGTTCCATTTAATATAGGTTTTTATTTCAGAAAGTAATACCTTCTAATGATTTTAAAGATGGCTTAAAGAAAAATTAACACTTTATTGTCTAAAACAACGCTTTTCCTTTTGAGTAACAGCTTGTCCTGTTGGAAAGTATGGTGATGGATGTATGTCGAACTGTAGCGGTTACTGCAGCGGTAAAGCTACCTGTAACTTCATAAGCGGCTATTGTTCTGATGGATGTGTACCTGGTTTTGATTTTGCACATGACAGGCATTGCAGTACACGTTAGTTATTTTTGCTATACACATAATTACATCTTGTATCTTTAGCAAACAATCTAAGTTTTCATGAACAACAAATATATTCACAAAGTCTTTGTTACTCTACATATCTGTTTCGATTTAAATAAACCATTTATTACATACGTTAGATATACGTATTTTGCAGCATGTACTGATGGAACGTTTGGCAAAGACTGTAACCACCATTGTAGTTTTTGCATTAACGGAGATTGCAACAAATCAGAGGGAACATGCAGTAGTGGATGTTTAAAGGGATACATGGGACAGTATTGTGACGAGGGTTTGTATTTATTGTTCATTCTTTTGCAGTTGCATATTTAAACCTTGAATGTGTGTTTAAGTTAATAGTTTTTAACTCATTCAAACGAGTAAATTTCAAGCAAGATTCACTCTTAGAATTTAACCGGATGCTGTGAAACTCCAGTTCATATCTAAAATTTGAGATTATATTCTTTATATCCACCACCAGGTAAGTAAAAGACTATCATTTAAGGATAAATATATATGAACCATTTTATAAAAGCTTTAACAGAGTATCTAAACTTACAAACAGGGCTTGTTTTATAACTGGGCCTGACCCCGTAGTTTCAATTATATGATTTCTAAGTATTCCTTTTCCATTTAACGTTAGATACTTATTAGTTGGAAGATAACGAAACCGCAAATATGAAAGTTTAAATAAAAAGACACTTTACAAATTCAACGTTACTAGTTATATGTTTCACTTTTTCCAATTTATTAATTATTCGCCTACTTTGTAGGTTATAGACTACCAATTCATTTATGTATGCATTTCAATGTAAACAGGCAACACCTCGTATTTTAGAAAATCCATTTCTACCGTTTCTCATATATGATAACCATGTATTCCTAAAATTCTGTTCAACGCATAGTGATTTAAACAAAAAAGGGAGTTGGAGTGTATCCAAATTAAATTCACTGACTTTTACATGAGTTATCGTTAAGTTTTCATGGATTTCATTTTGCATCAGACGGAAGTATGCAAAGTTGTAGCTCAGTGGTAAATATCTAAATTCTGAGATATTCATGATTCTTTACTTACTACCAGTATTGAACTGGTTCCAAGGAATAACATCTAAAAAGTATGTGCATTAATCAGACTTTCACAAAATAATAGTCTAATTGGCATTCTCAATCTTTTATATAGAGAATGCATCCTGAAATACAAACGAATACCTGGCATTTTGTTATAACGAACATTGTCAATCCACTATTTTGCAATTCCATTATTGTTTTTCATACAAATGATAGTTTATGTTTAAAGGAAGCTTCAAAATAGGAGAACTGTAAAATTTGTTTCTAAAAAAACAGCAATATTTCAGCAATATTGAATTTGCACAACGTTGCGTCATAAATCTTCCAGCATATTTTTAACAAGGAAAATGGAAAACATTTCACCCCTGATTGCTCGTTTGAACAGAGCATAATGTTCAGATTCATACAAGAAAGTATAACTTTTTTAATTTATGTTTTTAAATAATAGTATTACCAAAAGGGGGCAAATAATTCGTACAGTACACTGTCACTTCAGCGGATGTTAAAGAGCATGTCTGGCACGTGAATTCGTTCTTTAAATAAGCAAACATTATGAATCTTATCATACTTGTTTTGATATCAAGAGCTCTTTCAGTGAAAGTTTATTTGAAAAAACATTCAGTGTAGCTCGAATTATTCAAGAATAACCCCCAATGCTGGGCGAAAAGGAGCCCATAACCAGTATATTCAATAAATTCACTCGTCTTTACATTTTTTCAGACACTAATCAAAACAAAGATCAGTTGACTCAAAAAGACGGAAATACCATAGCTGTTGTTGTTGTTGCCGCTGTCTCATCAACATTGCTATTTGTATTAATCGTAGCAAATGTTGTTGTTGTATTAGTTTATTGCAGAGGGAAGGCAAGCTTCAGGTATTTAATGTCAATTTCTTATACATTTAACGGTTTATGGCCTTACATTTTGAGTAGCGTAAACCAAATACGTATTTCAAAAAGGATCTATACTGAGCACATATTCTTATTAGTCACCTCATTTTTTAATTAAATTATACAATAAATTGAATATATACTATTCAGTCATTCTGTTGTATGGAATGCCTGTGCAAGATGTTGCTAACGTGTCATTAAATAAGAGAAATGGTAACTTTAAAATGGTAACCCCCCGAAAAAATTAAAAACTCAGAACGTGGAACAAATGGAAGTTTATATTTATTCAAGGATATGACAAGGTTTTGCAATTATTTATTAAAAGTGGTTAGAATATAGCTTATAAAATATCTTAATGTCTGAGTTTTGTAAGATTACAATGAATATATTGCAAACACTTAAGGTTTGCTAAAGAACCAGCATCCCATTTTCTAGAGGATTTTCTGAGTATGTATATTTTTAAAATTATTTGCAATTGAAATGTTACAAATCAAAAAACTTGTTTATCTATGTAGACTTGAAAAAAAACTTGTTTAGTGTATAAAATAACATTCTATGTACAGGAAAGAAGAACAGAAGACGGACACCAATTATTTTACAACGGCAGGACCATCTCATTCATCTGATTATGATAGTCTTGACGTGACAGAAAGTAAGACGTTTGAATTGTTAATGTATGCCATTGTATATGTATACATACATATAAATTTATTTGTGTTCTAAATATGCAAGTTAAGATACATATATGAACATTTATATTACTATAATAACTTGAAATAATGCATGAAGGTGAACATCGACATTTACAATCAAGTCCGTTTCCCGCTTTAGTATTGTTTTACTTTTGCAGTGAGTTCAACCCCAGTAAACAGACGGTAGTCGAATGAGGGCGTCATATGAAATCATCCAAATTGTCATCAGCATAACCTATTTTGAGTGTTAATTAACCAATTCTGCTCTCTGTAAACAGTGTAATGAATGACTCTTAATGTCTGTATCAGCCTGCACATATTTGTGAATCATGAAAGGATAAACAATGATGTTTAACCGAAGAGTTAACTAAAGATAACATACATCGTAACAGGACCCCTGTCAGACAGGACTAGGTGCCGTATGACTATGAGAGTGTCCCGTCATACTATTCAAATACACGAAAACAGACAATATACTTTCTTAGACTTTATTACAACATATCAAATGTATTTGTATGTGTCTTGAGTAAAGAAATGACAGAAGAATGACCTGGTTATGGGTGTTCGGGTTTCTTGAGATTGGTTTAGAAAGGAATGGAATTGAAATATTTTGAGGTCTGATTTGTTTGTTTGTTTATATAATTAAATATGCATTTTCTGAATTATATATTGAAAAGTAATTATGTTGATAACCGCTTTCAGCTGAGAATCATTTGCACTTAATCATTAAAAGGATTGACCTATGACGTTATTTCCGACACGGATATTCCGGTCGTGTATAGTCTCAATGCCGTTTTGTTGGGTTAAACTTGGGTTGAGCAAAGTTTTTAAGCATGGAGGTAATCAAAATGCATTTTTGTTTCATTTTCTTGAATATGAAATCAAATTTACAATTCAATACATTCGAAATAATTTCTAAAGGAAATATAGTACGTTCCTGTTAAAAGGTTACTGTATATTCAGGTTATAGTGTGAAAACATCTTGTCAATGAATAAATATCTGTCTATTAAAGGTAATACTCAACACATGCTACTATGCTGATATAGATTAGGAAAACGACAGTAGCGTGATATGGTTTTTTAATTCGGTGTGCTATATTTTCATAATTTGATATGTAAAGAGAAATGGATATGCCTAATCCTAGTCCCTTTAACAGAATTTATGTTGTATTTGTCTCAATTTTATCTCTGAAAGTTGTATTGTATTATATGATTTAAAAATGCTATTTTAACTGCAAAAACGTCAAACTATACATTCTATGTTTAGAGTACCTTCAATAACTGCACAATTTGATTAAATGGCAGCAAGAAATCAGTCTCATTTAGCAAAAAAATATTGAAAAATATGTTTCTAAAACCAAACATAATATATGTCTAGTTGGAGAACACCTTTAAAGAAACCCTTAAATCTTACTTTATAATAGATTAGTTCAAACAATAACGAAACGAAATAAAGTATATATATAAAAAAAAAAATTGTCAGTTGGAGGAGCCCTGAATTGTATAACATCAAACTACTTGCGTGAGTTATATATAGCATAAAACTGCATATCTAATATAACATATATGTACATTAGTAATGAGAAGTGATACAACTAAACTTATCAACCGACTAGCAATTTTGTTATCCCGAGGAATGTTTGTTAAAGTACAAATGACAATAAGTTTCTTAAAAATCAACAACATTTAAATCTGACCAACAAATGACTTGTTTCTTTACGCACTGTTTTGGAAACAAATTTTACGACGAATTTCAACTTTTTGGAAATCAAGAACCATAAACGGAATTTGCAATTTTAACTATTACTTTTAGGTCCTAGAATAGACTCGTTCAATTGTCCATTTCCATTGATTCATTTATCATGATGCATAACTATTACAATGCCACAACACGAACATGGCTTAACAGTAGGCGGCACGAACCGTCGACTGCAAGAAGATAGCCTTTCATCAAAGTTGAATATCATATATTATGTACATCGGAGAAATCAAGTGGAAACGAAACATGCCTTGAGGGGCTACCCTTAAGCGACACTTTGACCTTGAATATAACTGAAATATTAACTCTGCGCGTCCGCTCGACTTTGTAAATATTTCGCCAAGTATGTTTGAAATCATTTTATGGCATGATGAGATTTGAATAGAACTGTGGGACGACCGGATGATGTTGAGTCTAACAAAGCAATTCTGTCCGATCTTTTTATTTCACCTGGTACTTATTTGTATGTGACCAAAAATGGTCAAAACCGATGAGAGTTTCAAAACAATAATGTTATTTTAATACTTTTCTTTCTGGAGACACATACTTAAAACTTCCCCGAATTTCTCTGACGACGTTGTTAGCACAAACATGCTCTTGGAAATTGTATCGTTAATGCGTTGTAAGCGCATTTGGTACAAATTAAGAAAATGGTTATAAAGCCAATAAAATACTTACAGTCCTGATACAATTGGACTATTTCTAGGTCAAAGTAGAAAAATACCAATTAAAGTCGATGTGATATGTAAAAAGCAAAGACAAGAAAGTAAATAAAAAGGATAAGGAAAATGAGTCCAATTGTCTAATCTCTTTGTAGAAAGGAGTTGTGATGCTAAAGAAATACGCATGAATTATTTGAATTGTAAGTTGCAAATGTCAGCTTCGGAAACAACGGGCGGGTATGAACTATGATCTTTTAATGCATTTCTGATTTATCACTGAGTCTCCTTGAATATTGGTACTGATAAATAAATAAAATAGCCTGATAATGTGTCAGTTAAAATAGATACGTTCATTGATTAACACACATTTTATCTACTTTTTCTATTTATTTATTTGTTTATCTATTTATAATATGTCCTCTACCGTTTATACCCTTTTTATTTAAGAAATAATAGTTGTAAAACACTTCAAAGCAGCATGTCCTACCTTGACAGAAATCAAGTATAGGTTGCAATTCTTATAACTCTTCTTTTTCATAAAAGATGTAAAAAAGAACCTTTCTTATCAGCTTTAGATACCACCTTTAACCTTGGTATGTGATGCTGGCAACTTATCTAATATCAAGAGAGCATAGCGAAAATGAATTCAAATCAATATATTAAATCTACGGAATGCCGTTAGTGCCATCGCCTATGAATGTGTTGATCTGAAACGCGATACTCGATAGTACCATGATGAATACGCGAAGTCACGAAACTACGATAGTGAAAACGCGACAGTACGATGATAAAAACGCGATAGTACGATAACAAAAACGCGATAATACGATAGTGTCATCATCATCATCATCATCATCATCATCATCATCATCATCATCATCATCATGTAAATGCAGGATTATAATAACGACCAACTTAATGACAATTACGAAGGCGTTGAAGAAACGTTTCGTAAACTCTTCAGTCGCGTTGAAAATACAACCCAACGATAGCGCAGCGTTCAATCGAATAACACATCCTGAAGTGAAATGACGCCACATCATATAAACCTGATCAGAGCACTTGTCTTTTTTACGAATGATAATTCTATTACGACTACTTCTGTTTCTGCTTCTGCCACTACCACTACCACTACCACAACTACCACGACAACTACTACTTCTACTTCTACTACTAGTACTACTACTACTACTACTACTACTACTACTACTACTACTACTACTACTACTACTACTACTACTACTACTACTACTACTACTACTACTACTACTACTATTACTACTACTACTACTATTACTACTACTACTTCTACTGCTACTACTACTACTACTACTACTACTACTACTACTACTACTACTACTACTACTACTACTACTACTACTACTACTACTACTACTACTACTACTACTACTACTACTACTACTACTACTTCTACTACTACTACTTCTACTTCTTCTACCACTCTTCTACTCCTGCTGCTGCTGCTGCTTCTGTTGCAACTGCTACTGCTACCACTATCACTCCCATAACCACTACCACTACCACTACCACCACCACCACCACCGTCACCGCAACCGCCACTTCCACTACCGCAACTACAACTACCACTACTACCGCTACCACCACTACCACAACTACCACAACTACCATTACTACCACTACTTCACTACTGCTACTGCTGCCACTACTGCTATTACTACTACTACTACTACTACTACTACTACTACTACTACTACTACTACTACTACTACTACTACTACTACTACTACTACTACTACTACTACTACTACTACTACTACTACTACTACTACTACTACTACTACTACTACTACTACTACTACTACTACTACTAATACTACTACTACTACGACTACTACTACCACTACAACTACTACTACTACTACCACTATAACCACCACCACCACCACCATCACCACCACTACCACTACCGCTATCACTTCTACTACTGCAATTACTACCACTACCACTACCACTTCCACTACTACCACTACCACTGCTTCTACTGCCACTATCACTACCACTACTTCTACTACTACTACTACTACTACTACTAATACTAATACTACTTCCGCTACCACTACTTCTACCTCTACCACTGCTTCTACAACTACTACTATTACTCTTACTACTACTTCTACTACTGATGAAAACACGACTGTACGATGGTGATAAAGCAAAAGTACGATGATGAAAACACGACAGTACGATGATGAAAACGCGAAAGTACGATGATTAAAATGCGACAGTTCGATAGAACGATGATGAAAACGCAAAATCACGATATAACGATGGTGAAAACCCGAAGGTACGATGGTGAAAACACGATAGTTTATCGCATTATCATCATCGTACTGTCGTATTATCGCGTTTTCGTTATCATACTGTCGCGTTTTCATCACCTTACTGTCGCGTTTTCTACGTCGTAGTTTCGTGATTTCGCGTTTTTATCTTCGTTATATCGAGTATCGCGTTTCATATCAACATATTCATAGGCGATGGCCTTAACGGCATTCCGTATAAATCCGAGCCATTATTAACGACCACTTTTGGAATGTAAACCTATTTTTGAAAGCAAGATTAGTTCAAGTCTGAATTGATATAATATGTTTGGATATGTTCTAATAATAGATCAGTCATGAACCACGTTTCTATAATCTAAGCTGCACATTGCATATATGTATGCACACACATTCATAAGACAAAGTGTCTTTGGATTCTTTGTATCATACAGTTACTTAGAGCACAAACGCAAAATCTGATTCCGCAATACTAGGCGAACGAAATATGACGTTTATCGTCACATTTCAATACTTTTGTAAAGGAAGCAATTGTTATTTTATTTTTATAAGGTGTAATATACAATATTTTGTAAGTAAATTGATCTGTGGAGTTGTATCCCTTATCGTGGTTTTCGGTGTCGTGCAATATGTTTTATACCGAAGGAACTGGAAGTGATAAAAATCTGTGTAAGAAGTATCAATGATGTAGAATATATCAAAGTTGGTATTATTCTTGTTAAGTTAGCTCCATTCCACTTGATAAATAAATAATGCGTTTACAAGAAACAAGTTCCAAACTACTTGACGGAAAGGACTAAAACTAAATACCTCTAGATACAGCAATATGAAGTTGTTCGAATCTATTGATTTGTAACTTGGGCCGTTGGCTTTTTGTTGTTATTTTTGTTCTTCTTCTTCTTCGTTTTCTTCTTCTTCTTCTTTTTTCTTCTCTTCTTCTTTTTCTTTTTCTTCAGCTTCTTGCTCTTCGTCGTCTCCTTTCATTCCGTCATCTTCTTATTGTTATTATTATCGTTCGAAATAAAACAACAAAACAATAAAGTGTCTTGCCTTTATACTTGCTAATATCAATTGTGCTAATGTACGTCATTGACTATCAATTTAGTTGTGGATAATAAGCCGCTAAGTAGCGTAAAATCCCGTCGGTAGTCGACCCGATGGCTAGAATAGTGGTTATAAATTTTCGAAATGTATCTGGCATATTGGCAGAGGGCCCTATGTATTTTTAAACCGGCACAGCTAGCTCCAACTTTTCCGCAAATTTTATCGGAGCTAAAAATACAGAAGACCCGTTTAGACCTCCTGCTCTGTTTGAGTACAACTATGCATCGTCGTTTGACGATCAAAAACGGTCATTAAAAACAGACACTCAATTATATAGCTCAAAATCTAAAGCCACAAATCCCGTTGAACACATTTGTTAATCCTGACGTAATATTTTAAAGTATTTTGTGAATGCACATATCGAGTTGATAATCCGCTTACTACAATCGCCCTGCAGCAAGAAATTAAGGAAACGATGAGTAACGACTGATTTGTTTTTACCTTGGCCTTAATTTTGTTAAGGATGGACTAAATCGTTGATTACCTTGAGTTTATTGTTCGGGATTCGTACCACCATCTCATTGGTGTTTAGTCTAAACGATGAATAGCAATGACATGAGAGGGTCCGTCCGTCTGTATTATCAACTTATTTATGCAACTGGAACGTTTAGCTGTTGCCTAATGCTGTTGAAAGTATCCAAACGACGAAGGCAAGAGTGTTTAGCCTGATAATGGATCAACAAAGCGGACGACATATGGGACTTTACGCATTACTATAAAGATGTAGCAAAACGCTCAAATGTTGCGCAGCTAATTACAGCTCCAAATGATAGAGTTTTGTCGAAATAAAACGCCTCGTAAATATGGAACCCTTATAGTGAGTTTTGAGGTTAAAAAAAGTAGGAGTTTAATTGTGTTTTTAAAATCCATCTTAATAAAGTAGACATTTCGGGCCTTGATCTTGTAACATTTCGACTGCCTTGTCAAATTTGGTTTACTGCACGGATGATAAAGAAGGGTATTTATAATAAAAAAATGGAGGACCATGATGGATAGGATATATGGTCTATAATAAGAAAACTGGTTGTTGTTTTTTTTAGGGGGGACACTATGAAATTTTCTAGAGGTCCTTAAACTAAAACCATGAGTGAAACCGTTCAACAAATATTCGGATTCAGCCTAATTATACTGAAAAGAAATGCTGTAAGGGTTTGTTTATAATTGAAGTTAGGCAAGGCCTGTTGCGTTGAAATTGCATAGATCATGGCCGAATATGGTATTGCGCACCGTGATAATATGTTGTCTCGAGTCTTCTAGGTCTTGGGCCATGAAAGGCAGTGCCTGGCGCGCGATGGGGCCTATGACAAAGAACATCAGGATGGTTATATGCTGCAATTTGCAAATCTTCTTTACATTGCTTTTGACGTGTTTCCAAGTGTCCGACGGCCGAAAGGTAGACAGTCGCGCCACCACAGATATCAAGTAATTAAAGAAGAGTGCCAGATGAATGTACTCAATCTTCATTGTTTTGATGCCTAATCCAATACGGGACGTGGGCAGCAACGCCGTCGGCTATTTACCTATCTATATGCGAGTGCTATTTTATTTTAATGGAAACCGGGCGACGGCTTGACATGCTTAGGAGCCCTGAGCGACAGATTTGCGTATGACCATGCTACCACAACACCCAGTCGACCGTCGAAATAATTGGTTTAAAGCAATAGTCTGACAAGCATGCGTACCTTTATTAGCTTCTGTTTGCCAACTGCCGGTAGATTCGGCATTCAGAGGCTCCGGTGCTTGATAATAATTAAAATCATTTTAATTAGAAAAATTGTTATCATCATTATTGTTTTATCATTATTATTATTATTATTATTATTATTATTATTATTATTATTTTTATTATTATTATTATTATTATTATCATTATCTTTATTATTTGTATTATTATTATTATTATTATTATTATTATTATTATTATTATTATTATTATTATTATTGTTATAATTATTATTATAATTATTATTATTATTATTATTATTATTATTATTATTATTATTATTATTATTATTATTATTATATGATTATTATTATTAATATTATTATTAATATTATTATCTTTTATGATTATTATTATTATTATTATTATTTATAATGATTTTTTTTTTCCTTTTTTTTAAATAATAATAATATTATTTTTATTATTAGTCGTCCTTTGGTCGTGTTTTCTTGAAGTAGAAGTTAATTCTTGGTCGGACAACTGGTCAAAATGTATTCGCGTATTCTTTTTAATAACAAAGATTTCGGTTTCAGTAAATATAAAGTCGCCCGCTCAAGACACCAGGAAGTGGTTATTTGGATTAAATTTGATGCAAAACTTAGAAGTCTATGTCTGCACAAGTAAAAACAGAATATTTAATTAAGGAAGTACTTGGCATACTTATGAGATGATAACAAGCAAATCGTTGATTTATCAGTAGTTCATTGAAATCTCAAACGCCAAATGCATAGTGCAAATAAGTGCATGGCACTTGATTGATAAACTTGCCAACCGGTGAAGTATTCAATATCTTGACATTAAAATGTTCTCAAATTTGTAAAACATATCGCGCTAGCGTATTTTGGGAGCGATGGGGAGCTGCAGGTGCACTCCGTCCCTTAACTTACAAGTGTTATATATAAATTAATCGAAAATACGTTTTTATGAAGGTATCGAAGTATAAATATGAATACAATACATTTCAGACTAAATATAATGAACAATTAATTGGGGGTGGACTAACAACCCAACACATTTGAGCAAATCTTTCGGTTGCCCTAGAACCTCGTTCATCCTGTGACATGGTTTGAGCTAGTTTTCATCTAGATGTGCAATAACTGCATAAATGATTAGAAGCGGATATTGAGTTATTGTTCTAAGGTGACGATATATGATTATCATCGTACGAAATCTTTCACTTCTTTAGCAAACCAAGGTATAATAATATCATCAAGCCATAAGGTCGAAAAATCTTGTTGTAGTCTACATTTTCATTATTACCCGAAATTGATGTTTTAGACAAATGATGACCAGGCGGAATTCCGGAATTATCGTTAAACGAATCGGAATGCTTTTTATATTTTGGAGCATGTTAAACATAAAACTGTAGCTTATTAAGTATGTTATATAGCATTGATTTGAATACAAGTACTAGTTTCTAGTACTAAATATTTTTTCGTTTGATCACTAGTTGCTTGAACTGTGATATTGGAAAACAATATAATGAACACTAAAAATTAGTCAATTCAAAATAGGACTGCGTGTCACCTAAATATTATTGAATATTGATTTGTAGGACTTATCAATATTTACCCTGACGATTTGTAAGTGCTTAAGCTTCAAATTATGAAATATCTACGATTATTGAATTATATGGTATTTGGTTTGTTCAATTCCGTCATATCTAGTTTAATCCTTAATTAATGATATAAATTGTATTTGTAATGCACTTCAAAGCAACATTCTTTACCACGGCAAAAGTATTTATTTCAAATCACGAATAGAGAAAATAAATAATAATTAGCATTTTCTATATGTCGTACTATTTCATTCTATAATTTGTAAAAAGTACTATCATTTTCAAAATACTCTAAATATATGAAACACTTGCACAAAATTGCATTCGACATGGATGTACACGAACAACTCGAAGTGATAAAACTATTCCAGATTAACCAATGATTGATGTAAAAACGATCAAATGAATATGAAGATAATGCCTTAAAAAGTGACACTTCTAAAATTAATGAAATGTATATTTTAGATTATCTAGAGTTCTAAAGTCGTTAATATATAGGTCTGGATAAACAAATATGATCTGAAATCGTTTATTTTATTAATTTTCCTATATACAAAAACAGGTGTTTTAAGTGATTCCTTCGGTGTATATCGTTATCATGACCGCTTTTCTAAATATTAAGGATGCATTATGACTTAAAATTCAAACGTTCTTGAGTCTTAAGGATACCTGAGCACTTTCTATTAAGATGGACGAAACATAAGCACGTTTATGATCTAAATACTTCGTATTAATGTTAGTTACATGACTTATCCCTTCGTTGAACGAAACATTGACAAACAATTTTAAAGACAAAATGCATTTGAATGTTGTTTTGAATAAAGGTTAAACTATTTATGCCGCATTCGCTTGCTAAGCTTCCTTAAGCAATAAAAGGGGGAAATATAAAACATAACATACATACTTAACACTTAAAACTAAAGTATCAGCAAGTCAAAACAATGCTTTAGTTATTTTGATAGGTGTAGATGCCAAGTATTGTACATACACATAGTTAAACATCTGAATTGAACGTGTAAAATATAACTACTTTTTTAAATATTGCTTTTACTTCTGCTTTGCGTATGCCATCTCGTTTTGGTGTATTTCATATCTCTGCCCTTTTATCAACTTAAGTATTAAGTTGAAGCAAAGACGGATATGATCGATCCTCTTCATATCAGTTGTTATCTCAGTTATTATGTTTGTAGATATAGCTTTTAATATTAGCGAATGATCACGGTTAAAATTAAAACTTCCTTGTCGTATTTCAAGCGTTTGGAATGTGTTGCTGGATTTATAGGTCTATCATTTAGACAAGCTGGTATTTAATAATGGCGCTTGATCTGGTAAGCACTTGTTGTTTTCATCGTTAGCACAGCTTTTTGTAAATGTGTGTTTGACCTACTGTAAACGTTTTCAAAATATGTCCACAGTATTCAATACTTACCATTTATATAAATGCTGGATGGAAATGTATGATTTTAAACTCTACCCTCACACATGAATAAATATTCTGAAATGGAAATGGCAAGTCAAAAGGTTGGTTTTGGTCGGGCACAACACATTTTAGCCACTTTTAATTACATTGATGAATTAATGATTTACCTAATTACCGCAAAAGATATGTATTCAAAATTTACGATGCCATTTTGAAGTAAGGAATGATGACACATTTATTAAAACCGTCATCAGTTTACTATACATTAGTATAAATGTGGGTGGGGAAGGCCGAAACTTAAAACGTTTCAGAATTCTAGTTTTGAGCATGCTTTGTGTTACTCTTTTAAATGTCTGTTGCGTTCAATCAGATCAGTATTTTGCCAAAATGATCCAGATTGCCCAATAAAATATGTATTGCGCCTTTGATTCGACATAATTTGGTACTGACGTGTTCGTTTGAAAAGGAGTATCAGACATTCGGCAGATTTCGGTTTTCACATGTTATGGAACACTATATTTTGTTAATATAAATGATATGTTACACAAATTGTGCGCAGTTCCTCTGTGACATGGCAATGGTCTCCGACAGTCCATACTTGTCCCTTTTGTAGTGTAATTCTGTGTTTTAATCTATAAATATGAAAAGATGCAGCTTTTTTTTAACTCCCTCTTCATCTTGTCTAGTTATAATTATTTCTTTATTTAAATGGTATTTCATTATTTTATCACACTACTTGTCTTCTTTTATCATGTTTTATATAAAACTGCCATACTAAAATTATCATCATAAGTACAAACTAATTCATATCTATATCCGCAGACAACATAATTTTGATAAACAGTAGTTTAACTTTTTGAAGCTTCATTAGTTGGTTTAACTACTGCTTCAAAATCTGCATAAATAACGAATGGAGCCATTTACTGCTTGTTATAATTTTAAATCTTAATCTATTATTTCCTTGATATGGTATTTTAAGATTTTGCACACCATTTATTGCTTAACAAAATTCTGTATGATGGTTGAGTGTTTTTGTTCTGTTGTAAATGTTGGATACAGTATTTACAAAAGAACTTTCGGTGTGCATTTTTAAGTTGTGTATTTATTATTGGGTTAAACTCCTCTATCCATACATAATGAGATGTGATATAACGTGGTTTAAATAAAAGATTACAAGTCCCATTTTTAGAATTGATAGTGTTTGAGTGGATACATTGGACTATATGTGTTGGCGTTAAACTCCAATTAAATTGAATTGTTTTTACTATTTTTGGGATATCCTTTAATGGCAAAATGTGTACCTCTCTAATTCAGTTCTAAAACTTGTCATTAGGCTCGCTCCACAGAGCGAGCCTTTTTTAGTGATTGGTTTATGAAATCGAACTGGAGACGGAAATGGTTGATTTTAGCCTTTCGATGTAAGTGCATGCACAGAAAAGTGTTGTTGAAAATTAAGAATTAGAGAATGATATTATCTTGACTACGGTTGGACAGATTTCTAATTATCTTTTGTGAAAATGTTATTATTTTACTTAATTGGCAAAAAGTGTAACGAAATAATGTAATTTGTCAATTTCGAGGTTTATAAACAACGGCCCGGAGGTCAATTACTCCTTTCAATTCTAGAGCATGCGCAAAGTAATTATACGCATGCGGTGCGGGGTGATACAGGAATCCAGTGGATTTCATGTAAAATCCACTCATACCTCATGTATTCTAAATAATATTCTTATTTTTGTTGTATACATTTTTGAAAGTGCCCATGATGTCTTAATGTTTCAAATTTTATTGAAATTGGTCAAACAATGAAGAAGTTAGAGGAGTTTTTCGTAAATAGATCCGAAATCGAGGTGAAATCCAGATTTCGAGAAGTGAAATCCACTCATAAGATTCAGTGCACTGTACACAACCATAACAGTTTGATGTTAAATTTTGGCAATTTTCTCTTTTTCTTGCAATGAATCTTGAGTCTAGTCCCTTTAATATCAGATTCTGTGAAATAATTGATTTCAAACAATTTGAAGAGCTGCATGGTGTATTGAATACATAGTTTAATGAATTCCATCCTCTAGCTGAATAAAGGAATTAAGGATGAACACACATTTGAAACCCACATATCAGAAGTTCTTGGAGAGCATTATGTCAGCAAATTTAAATGCAAAACAGGGTTGGAATATAAACAAGATAAAAAAAAATACATTTTAATTCCATGATACATGGCGATCAACTACTTATTATAAAAATCAGAATTCATAACAAAACATTTTACCATTTGTTAACTGTCCATTTAAAATTTGCCAGTACGAATTTAGTTTGATATTAGTATAATACTGTTATATATTTATAAATCAAATATAAAAACAATATTCCAAGATCGAAATTGATAATAACTTTAAAATTATAGTCAAGTGGTGGTACATGTATTTAATATGCAACATAAAGCTGCACACTCACAGATTTACCGTTTTGACATTTTTTTTTTATTTTTTGTTTTAAATGAGCAAATTTCTACTTACATTTTTGCAAACTGGTGATATAAGACTGCTGACAAAAGATCAGATCGCAGATTTTCATATTTCCGGTCGAAAATTAATGTTTAATGGCAAAAGCGTTACTAACGGTTTCAGTAAAATGCATAAAACATCACCTTTTGAACTTAAATATGAAAGTACGCGATCTAATATTTTGTCAGCTGTCTTATATCACTGATTTTCATGCATTTTCGCATAAAATGGCTCACTTCAAGACAAAAAATAAAAAAGTTGTAAACACATTCAATCTGTGAGAGGTCAGCTTTAAGTCAATCTTAGGGTCATACAGCATTGACTTAATTCACTCTATTGGTCAGACATCCGATTAGCTGTATCGTTCTCAGATTCAATTAGGACCAGTATTGAATACCAGTCCCGTTTGTTTCACACATTCTATTACAGACAAATTACCAAAATTGGCCCCTAATAGCCATACAGTTATACAATATAGATCTTTTAAGAAATTTGAAAAAGAAGCTTTTCAGGCAGAATTGATGTTTTCAGGACTGGATGAAATAGACTCATTGTCAAATTCCAATGATGCACTGAAAAGATTTTATGAAATTCTAAATGGCATTTTATCTAAACATGCCCCAGTCAAAGATAAACGTGTGAAACGCGAGAATCAGCCTGATTGGTTTACTGAGGAAATTATATCTATAATAAATCACAGGGATAAATGCCGAAAAACTGGCAACATAGACCAGTATAAAATACTTAGAAATAAAGTAACTTCTATGATAAAGAAAAGTAAAAAGAATTTTTTCAACAATGTAATAAAAGACAATAAAAATCCGACATATTTATGGAAAAATCTAAAAGATATTTCACATTTGAATCAATCAACTGTGACAGCATTACCTCATAAAATGACATTTAATGAATTTCCGGTTGAAGATCCGTCAAATATTGTAAACGAATTAAACAGTCATTTTGTAAGCATTTCAAACATTATAAATAAAACAAAGTTTTTGAATATAAATTTTAAAAACTTAAAACATATTCTAGATACAAAACTAGGTACAAATAGGTTTGAGATTAAACATATTACCCCTTATGAAGTCCATACTATTATTGATAAATTAAATGTTGGAAAGGCCACAGGCATAGATGGAGTAGGCCCCAAAATTTTGAAGCAATGTGGTGATACTATTACACCTTGTATAGCATCAATTATCAACAGTAGTATAGCGCATGGAGTTTTCCCTGATAAACTGAAAGAAGCACGAGTAATACCAATTTTCAAGTCCGGCAACAAAGAGGACCCCAATAATTACCGCCCCATTTCAATACTCCCAACTATATCAAAAATCTTTGAAAGGCATATAGCGACACAGGTACAGTTGTACTTTGAGAAAACCGATGTCATACACAAAACACAATCTGGATTTAGAAAACACCATTCATGTAACACTGCTCTAATAAGACTTATAGATACTTGGCTTAAAGATGTTGACAGTGGTAAACTAGTTGGTGCGATATTTTTGGATTTGAGAAAAGCTTTCGATTTAGTTGATCATGAAATTCTTCTTTATAAATTGAAACTGTATCATTTTTCTGAAATAGCATTGAATTTGTTTAAATCATATCTGGAAAATAGAAACCAAATTGTAAAGATTGGCAAAATTAAATCGCAAAAACTCACTGTTACATCTGGGGTACCCCAGGGTTCCATACTGGGACCCTTGCTTTTTATTTTATACATAAATGATATTGCAGTTATGCATCCAACATTAAATATAGATCTATATGCAGATGACTCAACACTTTATGAATCTGGATATCAGTTGACGAATATTCAAAATAAATTACAACATCATTTAAATTATGTTAATAAGTGGTGTCAACTAAATAATATGTCATTGCATCCTTCCAAGACTAAATGCATGTTAATAGGGTCTGCAAATAAATTAAAAAACACTGGGAATCTTGAACTTTGTATTAATGATGTTCAAATAGTTAATGTTGTTGTGCAAAAGTTATTAGGGTTGTATATAGATAATACACTAAACTGGCATGTGCAAATCGATTATGTTTGTAAAAATCTGAATAAGAAAATTGCACTTCTAAAAAATATAATATATTTCCTCACACCTGATACAAAACGAATGTTTTACAATGCATATATTCTGCCAAATTTTGATTACGGCTGCTTGGTCTGGGGCAAGGGAACCAATTCATATGTGAATAAAATAAATAACTTACAAAAACGAATTGCAAAAATCATACTTGGTAAATCTAAACGAGATTCATCAACAAATCTATTTAAAGAACTAAAATGGCTAAACTTCTCGGATAGATGTAAATACCACGCAGCAGTATTAGTTTACAAGACGTTGAATAGCATGGCTCCATCATATATGTCAGAATTAGTAACAGTTTCAGACAATAATGTATATATGCTAAGATCAATGGCACACAAAGATATTGTTTTACAAACTAGACCTCGTACTAATTATATGAAAGCATCGTTTACATATTACAGCAGAATTGTTTGGAATAATATACCTTTGGAAATACGTGAATCAAAAAACTTTAATACGTATAAAATAAAGGTCAAACAGTACCTCATAGGAAACTTGTGATTATACAAATTGTGATGTTTTATTCATAATTATATTTAACTGAGAGTATCTGTCTAATATTGATTCAACATCATCATCATGTCATCATATGCATCATTATCGTCAGCATCAACAGCATACTTATAATCATCATCATCATCGTCATCGTTGTTAGCATCGTCTTCATGTTTGTCTTATGATTATTTGCCATATTTTCATTCTGTTTCAGAGGGCCATATCGAAAATAAGATTCTGTAGTTTTGTACATGATCTTAATATGTCACCTTCTTAAAATAAAGATATTATTATTATTATTATTATTATAGTTCCACTAGCAAATTAATTCGAACACAAGTTATTTGATTCTTCTGAGAGTGATAAATTATTCAAAACACACATGCATAAAATATTTTTGATATATTTATACATTACAAAAAATCGATTCAAGAATAAAAGAAATATGCATCCTTAAATATGTATTGCATATTAACAATTTATTATCTTTCATAAAGTTAACCTGAGTTGTCCCGTCACAATGTTTTTATCTAAAATTGTTGCCATTTATATTTAATAGTTATATATTATAGTTATCAAACAAACCAATAAAATGTCATTAAATATTTGAGATAAGCACAAGGCTGACACAAGAACTAAATATTTAAGTTACACAGTTAACAATGCAAACAAAATTCCTAACATATATATTTATACACATACGTGTATATCCATCATACTCAAAAACTGTAAACACCCCACCCCCATCGTGAAATAGAATCTGATAAAGTTATCCTGACCTCAGAACTCTCTTTAAATGTCCCTCTTCCTAGTCTCTTTAAAATGATCCTCTTTTTGTCCCCTCCATTGAAGTTAGCCTGCACTTTAAGAAAGGAAACTTTCAATTCCACACAAAAAATGGTACTTGTTCTTACCAGCACAGGAGCACCGCCTGCGGGTGCTGAACGCTCGTCTGATTATATTCTTTTACGGTTTATTTATTTCATATTGTACATTTGATAGTGAACATGTATTCCAAAATGGGAAAGTGATAGCTCTGATATTTTTGCTTGTAAGTGACCCAAACACAAAACTTAAAAAATCAGACTAGTCAAAAAATACTAAAATACCCACCTCCCCCTCCTTCCCTTTCCAAATGTGTGATTCAAAAACCTGTTTGATATATTGAAGGCATTATCCATTTATTATCTGTGAAAAAAAAATGAAATCAATCCAACAAAAATTGAAAAAAGCTATGTCGAATTTTCAAAATCCATCAAAGTTAATGTTAGACTTGGCATCTTTAGGGTACAAAGTAAAGAAGGGTATTAGATGAACAAGTTCCCCAAGTTTCAAAGTGACAGCCTTGATAGTTTCCATGCAAGTAACCTTAACGTAAACTTAACTTAAACACTCTAAAAAACTACCTAAAAATTACAAAGTCCAAAAATACTAAAATATCCCCCACTCTCCCCCTACCCTTCCAAATGTGTGACTCAAAAACCAGTTTGATATATTGAAGGCATTATCCATTCAATTTCTGTGAAAAAAAAATAAAATCAATCCAAAAATATTTGAAGAAGCTACGTCCGATTCTCAAAATCAATCAAAATGTCGAAATCAACCAAAATTCTTGTTTTTATCCCCTAAAATCAGGTGAGACTCAATATCTTTAGGGCATAATGTGAAAAAGGGTATTAAATGAAAAAGTTTCTCAGGTTTCAAAGTGACAGCTTTGACAGTTTCCATGTAACTGACTTGAACACAAATCTTAGCCAACGCCACCGCGATGATGACAATAGCTCGTCATTTTTTCAAAAATCAGACGAGCTTATAAAATGTATGAATTTTACAGTGTTTATTAAAGGGACTAGATACAATTGCAAGTAAAATAGATAATTGTCAAAAACGTACATACATTTGATATACTTGTGCATAAGTTTTTATTTTACTTTAATACATGTATAACATTGTTCAAGTCACATCCATAGTTCACAGTGTTTGCGCATTTTGTCGATATGAACTTTACTGGGGATGTCTACCACATCAATCCAATTAAGTTTAAAAAAAGCGTCAGTATATTCATCTGTACTCATAAACAGATATGATATAAACTTGGAAACCTTTATGCGCTATTTTTAAACGAGGAGACCCAAATGAGACAATTAAATAATTGCGCTGTTTATTATTTTAATCATGTAAAATTATGTATTTTCAGCCTCCTAAATGCTCACATCGACACGTCTACCCCGTAGGCCAACCTGGTGTCTAGTCCCTTTAAGTTTATGGCTACATTGTACACAAATAAAGTAGGCATGTTGCATGAACATAATCTTCAATCTTTTTCTTTCTTATTCAAAATATGTTGTTGAATACTTCAATAATGTATCAAATCTAATGGAAATCAGCAAACTTGAGGTACATTCTATTTTTGAGACAAAAACATAATAAAAAGACCAAATTTGTTTTATATGCGCATTGACTTAAAAAATCCAGGATATCAAAATGATTGTTTAGTTCTATTTTTTTACACAATTTAATCAATGACGTTCTAATGAGTAGGTCATATTTATGGAATAAGACAAATAACTATCTTATATGTCAAAACTTTGCATTCATATACATACCATTCAACTTTGTCTTTGGTGATTGTTGCATTTGCAAGTCTAGAAGAAGATGATGATGCTGGTGTTCTTAAAGAGTGTGTTGTTGGTGTTCTTGTAGTCGGATTTTTTTCTCTTGTAGACAATATTGGTACTCATGCAGCTGGTGTTGCTGTTGTTTTTGTTTAAGATGAAGTTGTTCTTGAAGCTGGTGTTGTCGTAGCTGTTCCTGTAGAAAGTAATGATGTTCTTGTAGCTGGGGTTGGTGTTGTTGTTCTTGTAGATGGGGTTGGTGTTCATGATCTAGTAAGCAGAGTTGTTCATGAAGCTGGGATTGCTTTTTTTGTCCTTGTAGGAATTGTTGTTGTTCTTATAGACAGAGTTGCTCTTGTAGATTAAGTTGTTTGGTCAGGGGTCGTTTCCGGATCCCACTCATATATATGTAGAAGGCCTTAAAATAAGAGAATGTGAAACTGTGACTTTTAACAAAAATGTTTCACATTTAAATAATATATTTTATTATAATAATAAGTTAACATTTTATTCTGAAGTTCAGAATGTTACAGAATAAATATATTTCCCTCCTTAGTCGAACCACCACTTGAAAGATTAAAACTAATTGTCACTATCAAGATGTCATATATTACCCCCCCCCCTCCGATTAACCCCCTTATTCACTCCATTTATTAGCTAATAAATGTCGCTTTTATGTTTAATAATGTTTTCCTTATTTGTTCCCAGTTTTAGTGCAATGATGCTTTTTATTATGAAACTCTATGATCAAACAGTTTTAAACCTTTTATTTTATAAGGCAGAATGTGTGTGATGTATATACTGGTTTAACCCCCCAGTAAATTTACATTTTACTGACCGTTCCAAGGCGGTACCTAACAATTCTTGATAAACATACCTAGTTTTTTATATATAGTATTTATGCACTGTGCTGTTTGTGGAGTGTTGTGCTGTTCTTCTATGTTTCTTGTTTGTGATTTTATGTTCTTTGTCTTTGGTGTTTACCCAGTGCCATTAAACCGGGTTTATGTTTAAACTTTTTGCGTCTGAGCTTGTTTCTGCAGCTTTTTGCATAAATATTAGAAGTGTTACTATGGAGACCTTTATGTCAGCATAAGGAATACACAGTAACTTAGATCATAAGAATTTGCTACAAAGCTACAGTTATATAGTCAAATTCAGCATTTTAATCCTTACATCATAAGACTCTGACTTCTTTAAATGAGTTTAAGGCCAAAATCTAATATTCATACTTATTACAGGCTGCTTTGAATGACTATTAATACATTTCAGATATTTGCTATATACCTTTTATTTTAAATTATAAAAACACCTTATCATTGTTTTCAGTTTTCATCTTCTTTTTTATAATGACATGTTAATAATATGAACTAAGGCGCTGCCTCTACGGGCTTGAAGTGTTATTGCCGGAATCGTAGTTCTTTTTATGCAAAACATGTACAATACATCGCGGTCGGCATTTTTGGCCTTTCGGGCCATCAAGAACAACTAGCTGTTTTATATAAACAAGTCACAAACTTTTCAGTACATGTTCTTTCAAGTTCAGCACAGAGCCTTAATTTATGAATATTCATATGGCAAGGGCAAAGAGGCTGTTTTGAATGTGCTTTTCAGCAATTATTTTGATATCGGGTCTACAGTCCAGTACAGTCCATACTTTCAGTGTGTGTATACCACGTGATAAATTGCGTCATAAATCCTACGTCGGAAGGAATTTTTTTTATTTGAAAAAATACTTTAAACAAAAATAACTTTACTATTTCTTCGCTCTTATAAATGAAACATAGCGCAGTCTACGCCGATTACTGAGCCCTACCTTCGTTCTTTAACCAAATTTTGATTGCGAGTTTAGTTTCTTAAAAGACTTCGACAAACCTTTTCACAATATAGCCATCTGACGGAGCACTGTCAAGACATTATTTTGGAAACAGGTTTGTCGAAGTGTTTGATAAAAGTAATGACCTCATCAAATTTCGAAAATAAAACAAATGCGGGGCTCTTTAAGCGGCATAGACTGCCCTTTGTTTTATTTCAAATGGTGTTGTAAATGAAAAGTTATCTTTGATTTAAGTCTTCATTTTAACCAATTTTGCCTTCCGACGAAGCATATATAACGTAATTTATAACGTGGTATATACACACTGTACTTTGCATGGTCTCTTAGTATTTTGATTAGTAATGCACCAGTCACTTGTAACCACGGCTCCCCCAGGTCCGGGGGAATAGCGGGGAGGTTGAATTTCGGTCTAGCCAACCCCGGCTAAAATCCCCGCCCTGCGGGTACGAACAGATGGTAAAATCCACGCCAAGTGCCCCAGTATCCCAGGTAAGGCACAATCCCCGCTATATTTAAAACGAAGACAAAACCACCGCATTCACCCGGCACTCCAGGGCCACCCGAAAGGTTAAAACACGGCCCATTTCCCGGGCTATCCCCGGTATACACCCGAACCTGGGGGGAGGGGCGTGGTTACAATTAACTGGTGCATAATTAAGACTATTGTATCCATTTCATACAAAATGTCGATTTAACTGCAACATTAGTAAAACATTCCTTTGAACAAATACACCCGAAAGGTAAAAACACGGCCCATTTCCCCGGCTATACCCGGTATACCCTGACTGGTGCATAATTAAGACCATAGTGAAAGAAATCGGCTAAGTAATGTGAAGAAAATGGTTACTATTACCAGAAGTAAATCCTTATAAGTATTGGTCTTTCACACCTTCCATAAAGCAAGCAGTAAATATTTCACAGTTTATTTATGAGTCCTTAATTAACATATAGTATCTCTACCTGAAACAAAATAAGTACGCTTTTAAAACGCATAATTGCTTAAATCTAAAAGTATTTATTAAATATAACTTTTCACTTCGACATACACTTTCGGTCTGTATTGTTACTATACTGAATATTTGCACACAGTGTTCATGTACAATGATTCTCTAAATTTTGTTACATTTACAGTCATTATCTAATCTTACCTGATTCAGATATGACTATTACAAAAGTGAATTTTAAAGTTTAAGTGATTTCCCTTAGGCTTCCCATAGTTTCGTTTTGTATAGGTTGTCCGATATTGGGAGTTGCAGATACTTTGCAAACACAACTCTCATTATAGAACAACTATTGTATATATGTACATGTATTTATTTCAACATATCTGTGATTAAACATATACCGTTATTGATACGTTAATTTAATTATTAGATTGCATTATAAAATATTTTGATTTACTGAACTGGTGAAGTTGGTGTATTTACGTATTTGATATTTATGTTGTTATTTTTTGTTTTGTTTTTGGTTGTCTAGTTTTGTTATTTGTATGCATGGAATCACCTGAAAAAAACTATATTGTATATATATATATATATATATATATATTTGTCCACATGGGCTATGGCCTTCTGGATATTCTGTAAATAAATCTAAAACTAGGTAGCATATAATTATAATGAGGATAACACATGAGCATTCAGCTGATACTGAAGACATTTTTTTTTAAAAAGTAAAAGATGAGTATATATTCTTGTAACAATAACATTCACTACTCATATTTGAAGATTTAACTTCAACACTATCCATTTCATAAAATATGTTGATTTAACTGCAACATCAGTAACAAAAGTGAGCCTTACAAGTTCCAAATGTTTTATCATTTGAATGTGGAGGGCAACATAAGGGAATGAATAAGTTAATGCTGAAATATATTTAAGGCTTATACTAAGAATAACTGATAATCTATTGAAAAAGAATGGATTGAAAGTTACTACTACATGGTCTTAATTAAGCAGTGTAATGTACATGATTGTTAAGTTTAGAAGTTGTTAATAACTTTCCTGCTTGTGCATGAACTAAAGCAAGTACTTTTTTGTTTTTTGATTGTTTACCTTTAAAGCATTGATATAAAATAAAGAAAAATCCACTTATTTGAGGCTGTCATTTCTGCACACATTTGATTATGGAGGAAAATATCAAAATGCAGTAAAAGTTTTGCTGTAACTTAAAGCTGCACTCTCACCGATTTACTGTTTTGACTTTTTTTTAAATTTGTCTTGGAATTAGATTTTTTGTGTAAATATCTGCTTACCAGTGATGAAAGACTGCTGAGAAAAGATCAGATTGCAGATTTTCATATTTCTATTCCAAATTTAATGTTATGGCTTAAACCGTTACTAACGGTTTGATAAAAATGCATAAAACATCATTTTTGGGACGGGAATATGAAAAGCTGTGATCTGATCTTTTGTCAGAAGTCTTTTATCATTGGTTTGCAAATATTTACGCAAAAACTTGTTCGTTCGAAGACACAAAATAAAAAAAAGTTGTCAAAACGTTCAATCTGTGAGAGTGCAGCTTTAACATCAGAAATCACAATAAATGAAAAAACAGGTATCACACATGTCAGAAAATAAATTACATAAAAAGCTGTTTAATTTCTGATAAAAATAGGATAGAAACTCTATCCCTAAACTATGACAAAAACAGTGCTATTACTTTGATATAGTCTTCTTAAGCATATATGTACAATGTTTTGTCCTGAGTAATATCCCAAAATATGTCATTATATAAATATTTACCAGAATGTTGACAATATGTACTGTCACACTGGAAGCCATGTAATATTTATTTTATTATAGTGAACACAGTTACATTTATATACATATATAAGATTTTTACCGTAACATAACTTTCAAGTTTAATCAATTTATTCTGTAATTATTGTTTGTTCACATTAATAGCTGTCATTTTGTTGCAAATGTCGTTTAGAAATAAGGCAAACACCGGTTGTAACCAGATTCACAATACATTTTAATAAGCGCTTACCACCTTACCACCTCAGACTTGGGGAAACCAAAAAATGCCTATTTTTAGAAGCGCATGCTACATGTATGTGGCGTGAGACCACAGCTATTTTTAATATATGTTTCATTTAGACACTAACCTGGCTTCTAACTTTAAAACAGTCCTAATTGAAAAACAAGAACAATCCAAGACACAAAATTTAATAACAAGAAAACATAGGGTGGACTATTGCGTTTTCTCACAAAATTGAGTAGTAAGACATGACCCTGAGGTCAAGACGGAAAAAGGCTACAAACAACCAATTTACAAAGTTCTACAGGCAATGATTTTTCCAGTTTTTGCAATACAGTGTCAAATTATGTTAAAATAGAAAGATTCATGACAACTGCTTGTGTTTTCATTATTGAGGTGGCTACATGATGTAGAAAATGCAGAGATAGCATTAGTATGCACATTTTTTAAAACGTTTTACTTTAAGTTCTGTTTTGAAGGCTAGATTTGGCATTAAATTCAGAGTACAGCACTTCACCATTGTCTATAAGTTGCTTATTTGCTATAAATCTCACTCTTTGGAATCATTTACACACAAACAAGTACTAAAGAGTTGACTTACATCTTCATTCTTCTAAAATATTGGATTCAGAGCTGCATCTCCTTGATTCAGATTGCAGGACTATCGCCGGGGGGAAAAAGCCGCAGCTAACTGGAGCTTATTACCACATCATGATCTGCAAGCAAGACACAAAACCAATGTTTTACACCAATAAAACTATCTGCCACTACTGTTAAAGCTTGAAAAAGGCCTGTAAACACTCATTTGAGGCATACACAACCTTTTATGTAGTCATAAATGTGATAAATATGCAGAAAATTTCATGAATTCAAGGATTTTCTGGACAAATTTTATGAAAAATATAGTCTTTTGGACATTTTGCAATCAGTTTTTAACAACTCAAAGGTTAATCTCATCTTATTGAGTACCCAGATGCATTTTGAAAGCATTAAAACCAGACATGCTTAGAATTTCTTCTTACTTGGAGACGATATTCCTTTCTCGGAAATCTTTGCCGAGAGCCGGTATGGAAAACCACACAAGCACTGGTTCTTGTCCTTGAAAATTCCTCTGTGGCTACAGCAACCAGGCTGGCTATTGAAATAAGCAATAAATTAGGATTTTTAAGGCATTTATAATGTGTTAAGGTTGGTTTTTAATGCATGAAGGGAAAAGGCTCTAATCTTTATGAAAGCGGCTCACTTTTTTATTTCTTTTGCCTTGAGAAATCTCAAGTTTTTCAATGTATGAACTGAATAAATGAATGAATTAATGAATATGTATGAATGATTGATAGAATTGATCAATGAATTAATGAAAGGTGGCATTATTTCTTTAAAATAGGGATCTTATTGTGTTGCTGTGATTGTTGAAGTAGATGTTTTCTTGTCCATAAGCTAAACATCATATGCACACTAATGCTTCAGTCAATTGTATCCACCACCCCCCAGGTCCGGGGGTTTACCAGGGAAAAGGGCCGTTCTTTAACTTTCTAGGTGGCCCCGCAGGGCCGGTTGACCTCGGTGGTTGCCATAGCGCCAAATTTAGCGGAGGTGCAGGGGCATTTGGCCGGGGTTTAACTATCAGTTTGTCGCCGCAGGGCGGGGATTTTACCTCGGGTTGGCTGGACTGAAAGTCAAAATCCCTGCTATTCCCCGGACCTGGGGGGGGGGGGGGCGTGGTTACAATTGACTGGTGCAAAAATAAAACATCATTCTGCATCAAATGTGTAGCAAGTTTTGATTAATAGCTTATAGAATTTGCAATTAATGTAATGTATGCTAAAGAGCAAACAAAATGTGCGAATAGATGCACAATACAGAGCAAAGACTAATACAAGTCAGCAGTTTCATTAGAAAATAATATTATTGTCAAAGCCGCACCAGAAATGATTGACAAACAACATGAAATAAATTCATTTAGGAATGAAACAAACAGTATCAATGGGCTTATATGACCAAACTTACTCACTTTATACTTCAGTTTGGATACAATTTTCCATTATATGATCTTGAAGTGCTAACAAATTTTAGCATGTCGGCATGTCGGCATACACCAAGTACAGCTTGGCGGGGTGGTAGGCGGGCTGTCTGGCTGGTTCATCATATCCTCCCGGGTCTGTTTAAAATAAGAAAAAAAAATAACACAACACCTACCCAAACATACAATCATTGACACCCTGATAGTATATACAAACATACTCAATTAACACATATCTGGCCTACCAATTTAAATTGATGGGATTCAATATTTGTTTGAGAGTTGGCTGAAATTTCAAACAGTAAAAAATATCTCAATATGTTTGAAACAGTGAAAGATTGTTTTTATTGTTTATAAATGTCTATAAATCACCACAAAGCATATATAATAAAAATGTTTTGAATTTTGCTATGCCTATGCTTTACTGTATTAGAGCTGGCATTGTAAATGTCTTGTTAATTTTACATAAACAATATTCCTTTTTAAGTAATTCATATAGACTGTGTTTTAAGAACAAATTGAGAAGAAAATATTTCTCGACCATATTCTATCTCAAGTCGAAACAGCTGTTAGGAAGAGTAAATTGCACACTGCATGAAGAAAAATCACTGATCTACAAGCAATTATTAAGAACTTCTGAAATATATTGTAAAAACCGCCACTGTTTTTGTGCTGAACTGATGACCCCGCATTTTCTGATTATATGCAGGAGAAAAAAAGGTATTATTAACATTGCTTGTCGGGAGGGGTTTCCCCTTCCGAACCCACCCATTTAAATAATTAATTACTTAAATGTCATTTTTTACTTTCTTGCATGCTTATACATGCCTTCAGCTGAATAATTTTGAAAAGAGGTTAACTTAAAGAAAATCTGTGCGGAAATATGTGCCAGTTTAAGCGAGACATGTCAATACATTTCATCTCGCCTAAATGTATCCTTCTGAAAACCTTGTTAAAAAAATCACCGGTAAGACGCTGTAAGCTCTAGTGTTATCATGTAATTCTGCCAAAAAGAAACACTGCCTTTTATGCTTAAACCTCCCCCGGGTTCATAATCTATAATACTCACATTATAATGCTTGTTGAAACAAGGTCAAACATGCCATTTGATGGTTGTTGGAAGGGGAAACCACTCCCGAACCCTCCCCTGTAAATCAAATTATAAATTACTAAACATTTGATGTCATTGTTTTTGCTGAAGTGGTTTTTCTGTAATTTCATTCATACATCTTTATCGCTTAATGTATTCGCGAGTTATCTGCCCCACTCCGCCATGACAAAAATATTAATTTAATAAACATTTTTAATTTTTAAACTAGGCATAATTACACTCAGGTTACCCACAATCGTGGCAGCAGTAAAAGGGCATGAGTGCCTACATGTCGGCCTAAATAGTTAAAGGGACTGTGTCACAGATCGATGCCAAATTTTTGATATTTTTCGACAATTTTCTTCTTTTTTTCGCTATTTTATCATCTGTTAGACAGCCCCTTTAATGGACGGACGAGTCTAGTCTGTGTGAGTTGGAACCAGCTGCCCGTTTAACTCAGTTGGCAAGAGCGTCGTGCTAGTGTTCCTGTGGTCGTGAGTCTGAGTCCCACACCAGGCTCACTTTTCTTCACAGGTTTACCATAATCATGCACAATGATTTTCAATGAAAAACGAATGTCTATTTTAGATTTAGTTTTCACTACTTAAGTTTTAACATTTTTATTCAATATTTTAATTTTACAATACAATAAACGAAGTACACAATCGCACAGTTAACAGTTAGTTTGGCATCTATAGTGATGAGTCATAAATAATGACTTGAAAGTCATATCGATTGATGATGTGGATATCGATTGCATCAACTTAACAGGGGTTTCATATGATTTTAATATTGAACCTTAGTCTTATGTTAATTGAACCAACAGTACTGTTTGTTGCACATCTATAACAGTCTTCGAAATTAAACATTAGAATGAATAAGCCAATATTCTTACACTAGCATTTGGCTTTAAACACTTTTAACAAGACCTACCATAAATCAAGATTTTAGCCCCGCAGCCCAAAAAGCACTTTACAATTGCAGGGCTTGTGGGCTTGTGATTATTTTGATCACTGACATGACAACATTAACATAATAAGGCGTAAACAAATCTTTGTTTCCACCCATCTGAATTTATCTTTTCCTTCCTATTTTTTTTGCATTTTGATCAAAATGTGATTTTTTAGATACCTAAATAGTACCCTGATATTGGTCAGTTTGCTAAAGAAACATGGTCCACCAAAAAAAAACGAAAACAAAAAAGTTATGCCTACCTACCCTGTTTTTGGGAGATGTTAGTAGAAACTAAGAATATTTATTTTGGCCTAATCAACGATTTAATTTGAAGACAGTTTTGCGCATACTGTATATATTTTTACTTTATTACATTGCATTGTCTGGGTGCAGGATTTGATATTGGTCCAAGGTATTTTGATAATTATAATTTCAGGAAGTTTATCAAGACCCTTTGCAAGATGTGTCATGTTTGGTGCCATTATTTTGCTTAAATAATTCACTTTAATATTGTTTCAATGTTAAATATTTATTTTTATTACCAGTTGGTAAGATCCATCTACATTTAATGTCAGTATTTATCTTAGCTCCGCCCCTTTCACTTGACTTGACATTGCTCCTTTCACTGCATTTGACATCTGATTGGCTAAATGAATGTACTTTTAAAGGTTTCCTTATGGATGACAGTTTTATACAAAGAAAATGCTTGGTAAATTGTGATAATCACAATCATAATCGTGGCGGATCCGTGGTCTTGAGGTAACACACTTGACTCTCAATCCAGGGGTCGCAGGTTCGATCCCCCGTCGCATCACTAAAAAAAACACAACTAATCGTCTTCCGGGAGGGACGTTAAATGGGGGTCCCGTGTGACAGTGCTTTACACTGGTGCACGATAAAGAACCAGGGTAGCTCTAACCAGGGTTACATTCTGTCTGTGCACTATGCTCCAAAAACCTAAAATGACTAACAATCTTAACGGAGCACTCGCCGAATGGGCACGGCCCAAGTGCGAGTATAAATAAGCTTACACACCCACACACCCGATAATCACAATCATAATGAAAAGGGGGCTATAGATATGATTATGAATTGGCTCATAATTGATTTAAGATAATAAACATATTCTGCAGTTATGCACTTTAATTGATCAAAATACATGTTCTTTATGCTAAATATGTATATAAATCCTTAAAATATTGGAAGAAATACATGCATAACTGTCAATTTAGAATTGAACATAAATTTCATGCAACAAGTTAATATCCTTAAATGGTATAAAATATTTAAGGCAAAGGTAGCATTTCAAAGATTAATATAATTGCTTATGGACATGTTGATATAAACAAATATAATTCTTAAGCTAATAGCAAATAAGGAAATAAAATAAAAATATATATGTGAAAAGGAAAATTTGAGGTGAATTTTATGTGAATATCTTAAATGTATAATTCTTCATTTTGCTTAAATTGCTAATTGTTAATTAATTCAGTCGTTGGTGTTTTTTGTATAAAAGAACATTTTGATATTATTTCAAGAATATTCTGGATATGCAGTTTTAATGTTGTTTGTTTGATTAAGAAATTAGTTTCTTTTCGAGTGTCAAAAGCCAGAAAAAAAACTATAATTATTGTTGTTATTCACAATTGTTTAAACATGATTTGTCTTAGTGTTTATTCAATATTTTTATCAGCTTTCTTTGGATGGTGCAGTTAAAGCCATCTAACACCTATAGTTTTTAGAGTATTTAACAAGTCTTACTTACTTGTCTTATTTGCATAATTATATTGTAAGTTTTAATTGGCCATAGGGCCCTTTCCATATATGTTGTTTGAGGACTTTTTATTGAATAAGTTTAATTATGTCCTCTCCTACTTTTTTCTAATTGAATGAGGACTTTTTGTAAATGGGTCCTTATAGATAATTTTGGGGGTGGATCAGGTCTGCACTTTAGACTTTCAATTAGGAAACACCTAAATTCTTCAAAATGGCATAACCGCAGCCACAGTGGCATAAAAAAAATACTTCTAAACAGTCCTGCCACAATTATGAAGAATTTGTATGACTTTACATGAAATAAACTTATATCATACTGAATTTGCAATTGGATTTATGTTGTTTGATATCTCTGATTTCAAGGGAACATAATTCACAAAATAAAGGAATGGAAAACTTGAACCTAAGTCTCTGTGTTAAAAAAAACTACATCAGCCAACCTCAATAAAGGGTAAAGACAAATGCCATGAAGACAGTTATTCGGGGACGGACATAACATTGACATACACTATAGTACTAGTTATTCAGATATAAACATTTCATTAAAGACACAAACGCCATGAGGAGAGTTATTCAGGGACGGACATTTCATTGATATTCACCATAGTACTTGTTATTCTTACGTAAACATATTATTAAAAACACAAACGCCATGAGTACAGTTATTCAGGGACGGACATAACATTGACATACACCATAGTACTAGTTATTCTGACATAAACATTTTATTAAAGACACTAACGCCATGAGGACAGTTATTCTAGGACAGACATCTCATTGACATACAATATAGCACTAGTTATTCTGACATAAACATTTTATTAAAGACATAAACGCCATGAGGACAGTTATTCAGGGACAAACATGCATTGACTAAATGAAACTATATTATAGTAATAGTAATTCTGACATGTACATTGTAAAGACACACACCATGTAGACAGTTGTTGAGGGACGGACACTACATTGACACACACTCCAGTAATAGATATTTTGACATGTTACTGCCTTACAACGAATCTCACCATGGGGACAGTTATTCAGGGACAGGCATAACAATGACATTCTAAAATGTACCTGACAGAATGACACCATAGCGACAGTTATTCAGAGACGGACATTACATTGACTTACAATAGAGTAATAGTCATTCTATAATGTATGGTACATTACAAAGACACACGCCATGGGGACAGTTATTCAGGGACGGACATTACACTCGCATTTACTATAGTAAGAGTAATAAGGACAAGTACAATGTAGAGATACACCCCATAGGGACAGTTATTAAGGGACGGACATTACATTGACATTCATGTATATAGTACAATTTAATAGTTCTGAGGACATGTCCATTGAAAATAATCACATTTTGGAAACAGTTATTCAGGGACTGACTTAACAGTGACATATACTATAGTAATATTTATGAGGACATTTACATAGAAAGAACACACACCATGGCTACAGTTATTCTGGGGGACGGATATTACATCTAACAAGCACAACTATGTTACCCGAAAGTCCAAACAGTACATACTGAGTCACAGTCATCCAATTAGACTTATAGAGGTACAAGCCTGACTTCTAATACTAATGCTTGACATTGATTTTTTTAACAAGCCCTGCTATATAAAATTCAGGATTTGATCAAGCCTGGATGACATTTTACCAGTGCAGGGCTTGCGGGCTTGTGTCAATTTCGACCTCTGCAGTCAGCTAAATACGCCATTACAATCATGCGCCAACCTGCAGATCACATAGGCAAAACTGTTGTCTTGTTGTCATAAGAAGCTTACTGAATTTGATGAAAATGTTAATACCTGTTATTTAATGGACTTAATCTGGGAGAAGGAGCTGTTATAGGTCTAAGATTTTATCATTTTTGCTGATTTTGTCCTTTTGCAACTACAAATAGTAAAATATCATAAAAATAATACATTATAAGCATCAAAGTCTTCTATCAATTCAATCACAATACTTTTTATAACAACCCGTTTTCTCACAAACCTGTTTTAGCTACAATAATGAGCAATCAGGGTCGACCTTTTTCCCAATTTGCCCGGCACAGGCAGTAATTAATTAAAAGATAATTAAAAACAAAATAACTGCTGTAACACTACAACTCTCTACCATTTTAAGCTGCACTCTCACAGATTTACCATTTTTACAACTTTTTTATGTTTTGTCTTGAAAAGAGCAAATTTTTGCGTAAATGTCTGCAAACCAATGATATAATATTGCTGACAAAAAATCAGATCGCAGATTTTCATATTTCCGTTCGAAAAGTAATGTTTTATGGCTTAAACCGTTACTAACTGTTTAAAAGATAGGCATAAAACATCAATTTTTGAACTTGTATATATAAAAATCTGCGTTCTTATTTTTCGTCACCAGTCTTGTATAACTGCCTTCTATGGATATTTGCTAAAATTGGCTCATTCCAAGACAAAAAATAAAAAAAGTTGTCAAAACGTTCAATCTGTGAGAGTGCAGCTTTAACACCGGGCAAAATAATATATAGTAGGGACCTAATAGTATGCATCGATTTTGAATAATAATGACAAAATTATTCAATATATACCCGACAGTTATCTAAACTGGATTGAAATTGTCAAAAGTGTCGTTATTTTCAAATAAATATTTTCTTGGTCCCGAAATGATTTTTGCAGTCCTCCATTTTGTAAACATGTTGACTTTTATCGAAAAAAATTGTATATTTATATTATATTATTTGCAATAAATAATTCATGTAATTTCATAGTAAAGTCATCATCATCATCATCATCATCATCATCATCATCATCATCATCATCATCATCATCATCATCATCATCATCAATCAATCAATCAATCAATCAATCAATCAATCAATCAATCCATCATTATTATCATCATTATCACTACTGATGATATAACGAGGTACTAAAAAAACAAAAAAAATATTATATCACCCAATAAATGTTATAATTACAACGTTTTTTCGTCACCAATGGTGTTCTTTTGTATCGAGTTGGCTCTAGGTGCAAATACTTTCGAACACGTAGCCCAATGAATTAATAGTTAGTATCCATTCAAGACCATTGTTCAAATTGTTCCAAATCTTATTTATCTTTATTTAACAAATTATCAAATTCCAATAACGTTCAATGTGCTCATGAAAACAAAGTGTGTATGAACCATCAACATATAAACATGACACGTGACGAAAAAACTTTCCCCTGTTAAGTCTTGGCCGGTACCGCTTTGATGCGGTAACATTATATAACACAGGTTCTCGATTGTCGCCTTTTTGCAAACAGACACTTTTCAGTGTGCGAAATTAGCCTTAATATGTACCCTGGAAGCCAATGGGGCTACAGACTTTGAGATTTCTCTAGCCTGAGCCAGATTTCCGTAACCAGTTAGTTTGCAGAAAAAACATGGGGCATTTTTATGAGTACCTTATATGGATAAAGACAAAGACAAGGAATGATATGAACTGTACATTATCTTATACAGTTAAAGATGCAAGTACGGCAGTGGGTTGGTCCTGTTAACCTGTGTTGCGAGGGTCTGGGAGTGTTGGTGGTGAATCGTGTGTAGGTGGTGGGGGGGGGGGCTAGTTCAGTCTACCTGTGTTGCCAGTGGGTTGGGTAGTTGATGTAGTGGTAAGGCTGTAATATCAATCCGTGTGATTGTAAATATATATTGCCATACATCATGACAGTTAATATTGCATATTGATCTATAACTGTGATGAAAAACAGCCATTTCTTAATTCAATTATCCCCTAAACAAAATCAAAACATCAAACAATTTATTAGGATGTTGAATGAGCAATTTCAGGCAAAAAAAGTTGATTTCCGTCACAATAATCAGTTTCAAGCAGTGAAGTCTTGTTTGACAAGGGAGATAACTGCTGCAGGAATTATCCGTTCTGATGAGAAACTATAAGTTGGTAAACAGTGTTGGGGTAAACATTCACCGGATATTTTTTTTAGTCATTAAGCCCGATGATTTCATCGCCAATCAATCATTTTTTCGTAGCCCGGGTCATTTTTTTCTGCGCCTCTGGCGATCATGCTACCGTTCATTTCGCACACTGAATTTGTTAAGATATAATGTCATATTAGTACCATTGCGATTGGATGAAACTGTGTCTAGTCTGTGTGAGTTGGAACCAGCTGCCCGTTTAACTCAGTTGGCAAGAGCGTCGTGCTAGTGTTCCTGTGGTCGTGAGTCTGAGTCCCACACCAGGCTCACTTTTCTTCACAGGTTTACCATAATCATGCACAATGATTTTCAATGAAAAACGAATGTCTATTTTAGATTTAGTTTTCACTACTTAAGTTTTAACATTTTTATTCAATATTTTAATTTTACAATACAATAAACGAAGTACACAATCGCACAGTTAACAGTTAGTTTGGCATCTATAGTGATGAGTCATAAATAATGACTTGAAAGTCATATCGATTGATGATGTGGATATCGATTGCATCAACTTAACAGGGGTTTCATATGATTTTAATATTGAACCTTAGTCTTATGTTAATTGAACCAACAGTACTGTTTGTTGCACATCTATAACAGTCTTCGAAATTAAACATTAGAATGAATAAGCCAATATTCTTACACTAGCATTTGGCTTTAAACACTTTTAACAAGACCTACCATAAATCAAGATTTTAGCCCCGCAGCCCAAAAAGCACTTTACAATTGCAGGGCTTGTGGGCTTGTGATTATTTTGATCACTGACATGACAACATTAACATAATAAGGCGTAAACAAATCTTTGTTTCCACCCATCTGAATTTATCTTTTCCTTCCTATTTTTTTTGCATTTTGATCAAAATGTGATTTTTTAGATACCTAAATAGTACCCTGATATTGGTCAGTTTGCTAAAGAAACATGGTCCACCAAAAAAAAACGAAAACAAAAAAGTTATGCCTACCTACCCTGTTTTTGGGAGATGTTAGTAGAAACTAAGAATATTTATTTTGGCCTAATCAACGATTTAATTTGAAGACAGTTTTGCGCATACTGTATATATTTTTACTTTATTACATTGCATTGTCTGGGTGCAGGATTTGATATTGGTCCAAGGTATTTTGATAATTATAATTTCAGGAAGTTTATCAAGACCCTTTGCAAGATGTGTCATGTTTGGTGCCATTATTTTGCTTAAATAATTCACTTTAATATTGTTTCAATGTTAAATATTTATTTTTATTACCAGTTGGTAAGATCCATCTACATTTAATGTCAGTATTTATCTTAGCTCCGCCCCTTTCACTTGACTTGACATTGCTCCTTTCACTGCATTTGACATCTGATTGGCTAAATGAATGTACTTTTAAAGGTTTCCTTATGAATGACAGTTTTATACAAAGAAAATGCTTGGTAAATTGTGATAATCACAATCATAATCGTGGCGGATCCGTGGTCTTGAGGTTACACACTTGACTCTCAATCCAGGGGTCGCAGGTTCGATCCCCCGTCGCATCACTAAAAAAAACACAACTAATCGTCTTCCGGGAGGGACGTTAAATGGGGGTCCCGTGTGACAGTGCTTTACACTGGTGCACGATAAAGAACCAGGGTAGCTCTAACCAGGGTTACATTCTGTCTGTGCACTATGCTCCAAAAACCTAAAATGACTAACAATCTTAACGGAGCACTCGCCGAATGGGCACGGCCCAAGTGCGAGTATAAATAAGCTTACACACCCACACACCTGATAATCACAATCATAATGAAAAGGGGGCTATAGATATGATTATGAATTGGCTCATAATTGATTTAAGATAATAAACATATTCTGCAGTTATGCACTTTAATTGATCAAAATACATGTTCTTTATGCTAAATATGTATATAAATCCTTAAAATATTGGAAGAAATACATGCATAACTGTCAATTTAGAATTGAACATAAATTTCATGCAACAAGTTAATATCCTTAAATGGTATAAAATATTTAAGGCAAAGGTAGCATTTCAAAGATTAATATAATTGCTTATGGACATGTTGATATAAACAAATATAATTCTTAAGCTAATAGCAAATAAGGAAATAAAATAAAAATATATATGTGAAAAGGAAAATTTGAGGTGAATTTTATGTGAATAATTTATCTTAAATGTATAATTCTTCATTTTGCTTAAATTGCTAATTGTTAATTAATTCAGTCGTTGGTGTTTTTTGTATAAAAGAACATTTTGATATTATTTCAAGAATATTCTGGATATGCAGTTTTAATGTTGTTTGTTTGATTAAGAAATTAGTTTATTTTCGAGTGTCAAAAGCCAGAAAAAAAACTATAATTATTGTTGTTATTCGCAATTGTTTAAACATGATTTGTCTTAGTGTTTATTCAATATTTTTATCAGCTTTCTTTGGATGGTGCAGTTAAAGCCATCTAACACCTATAGTTTTTAGAGTATTTAACAAGTCTTACTTACTTGTCTTATTTGCATAATTATATTGTAAGTTTTAATTGGCCATAGGGCCCTTTCCATATATGTTGTTTGAGGACTTTTTATTGAATAAGTTTAATTATGTCCTCTCCTACTTTTTTCTAATTGAATGAGGACTTTTTGTAAATGGGTCCTTATAGAGAATTTTGGGGGTGGATCAGGTCTGCACTTTAGACTTTCAATTAGGAAACACCTGAATTCTTCAAAGTGGCATAACCGCAGCCACAGTGGCATAAACAAAATACTTCTAAACAGTCCTGCCACAATTATGAAGAATTTGTATGACTTTACATGAAATAAACTTATATCATACTGAATTTGCAATTAGATTTATGTTGTTTGATATCTCTGATTTCAAGGGAACATAATTCACAAAATAAAGGAATGGAAAACTTGAACCTAAGTCTCTGTGTTAAAAAAAACTACATCAGCCAACCTCAATAAAGGGTAAAGACAAATGCCATGAAGACAGTTATTCGGGGACGGACATAACATTGGCATACACTATAGTACTAGTTATTCAGATATAAACATTTCATTAAAGACACAAACGCCATGAGGAGAGTTATTCAGGGACGGACATTTCATTGACATTCACCATAGTACTTGTTATTCTTACGTAAACATATTATTAAAAACACAAACGCCATGAGTACAGTTATTCAGGGACGGACATAACATTGACATACACCATAGTACTAGTTATTCTGACATAAACATTTTATTAAAGACACTAACGCCATGAGGACAGTTATTCTAGGACAGACATTTCATTGACATACAATATAGCACTAGTTATTCTGACATAAACATTTTATTAAAGACATAAACGCCATGAGGACAGTTATTCAGGGACAAACATGCATTGATTAAATGAAACTATATTATAGTAATAGTAATTCTGACATGTACATTGTAAAGACACACACCATGTAGACAGTTGTTGAGGGACGGACACTACATTGACACACACTCCAGTAATAGATATTTTGACATGTTACTGCCTTACAACGAATCTCACCATGGGGACAGTTATTCAGGGACAGGCATAACAATGACATTCTAAAATGTACCTGACAGAATGACACCATAGCGACAGTTATTCAGAGACGGACATTACATTGACTTACAATAGAGTAATAGTCATTCTATAATGTATGGTACATTACAAAGACACACGCCATGGGGACAGTTATTCAGGGACGGACATTACACTCGCATTTACTATAGTAAGAGTAATAAGGACAAGTACAATGTAGAGATACACCCCATAGGGACAGTTATTAAGGGACGGACATTACATTGACATTCATGTATATAGTACAATTTAATAGTTCTGAGGACATGTCCATTGAAAATAATCACATTTTGGAAACAGTTATTCAGGGACTGACTTAACAGTGACATATACTATAGTAATATTTATGAGGACATTTACATAGAAAGAACACACACCATGGCTACAGTTATTCTGGGGGACGGATATTACATCTAACAAGCACAACTATGTTACCCGAAAGTCCAAACAGTACATACTGAGTCACAGTCATCCAATTAGACTTATAGAGGTACAAGCCTGACTTCTAATACTAATGCTTGACATTGATTTTTTTAACAAGCCCTGCTATATAAAATTCAGAATTTGATCAAGCCTGGATGACATTTTACCAGTGCAGGGCTTGCGGGCTTGTGTCAATTTCGACCTCTGCAGTCAGCTAAATACGCCATTACAATCATGCGCCAACCTGCAGATCACATAGGCAAAACTGTTGTCTTGTTGTCATAAGAAGCTTACTGAATTTGATGAAAATGTTAATACCTGTTATTTAATGGACTTAATCTGGGAGAAGGAGCTGTTATAGGTCTAAGATTTTATCATTTTTGCTGATTTTGTCCTTTTGCAACTACAAATAGTAAAATATCATAAAAATAATACATTATAAGCATCAAAGTCTTCTATCAATTCAATCACAATACTTTTTATAACAACCCGTTTTCTCACAAACCTGTTTTAGCTACAATAATGAGCAATCAGGGTCGACCTTTTTCCCAATTTGCCCGGCACAGGCAGTAATTAATTAAAAGATAATTAAAAACAAAATAACTGCTGTAACACTACAACTCTCTACCATTTTAAGCTGCACTCTCACAGATTTACCATTTTTACAACTTTTTTATGTTTTGTCTTGAAAAGAGCAAATTTTTGCGTAAATGTCTGCAAACCAATGATATAATATTGCTGACAAAAAATCAGATCGCAGATTTTCATATTTCCGTTCGAAAAGTAATGTTTTATGGCTTAAACCGTTACTAACTGTTTAAAAGATAGGCATAAAACATCAATTTTTGAACTTGTATATATAAAAATCTGCGTTCTTATTTTTCGTCACCAGTCTTGTATAACTGCCTTCCATGGATATTTGCTAAAATTGGCTCATTCCAAGACAAAAAATAAAAAAAAGTTGTCAAAACGTTCAATCTGTGAGAGTGCAGCTTTAACACCGGGCAAAATAATATATAGTAGGGACCTAATAGTATGCATCGATGTTGAATAATAATGACAAAATTATTCAATATATACCCGACAGTTATCTAAACTGGATTGAAATTGTCAAAAGAGTCGTTATTTTCAAATAAATATTTTCTTGGTCCCGAAATGATTTTTGCAGTCCTCCATTTTGTAAACATGTTGACTTTTATCGAAAAAAATTGTATATTTATATTATATTATTTGCAATAAATAATTCATGTAATTTCATAGTAAAGTCATCATCATCATCATCATCATCATCATCATCATCATCATCATCATCATCAATCAATCAATCAATCAATCAATCAATCAATCAATCAATCAATCAATCATTATCATCATCATTATCACTACTGATGATATAACGAGGTACTAAAAAAACAAAAAAATATTATATCACCCAATAAATGTTATAATTACAACGTTTTTTTCGTCACCAATGGTGTTCTTTTGTATCGAGTTGGCTCTAGGTGCAAATACTTTCGAACACGTAGCCCAATGAATTAATAGTTAGTATCCATTCAAGACCATTGTTCAAATTGTTCCAAATCTTATTTATCTTTATTTAACAAATTATCAAATTCCAATAACGTTCAATGTGCTCATGAAAACAAAGTGTGTATGAACCATCAACATATAAACATGACACGTGACGAAAAAACTTTCCCCTGTTAAGTCTTGGCCGGTACCGCTTTGATGCGGTAACATTATATAACACAGGTTCTCGATTGTCGCCATTTTGCGAACAGACACTTTTCAGTGTGCGAAATTAGCCTTAATATGTACCCTGGAAGCCAATGGGGCTACAGACTATGAGATTTCTCTAGCCTGAGCCAGATTTCCGTAACCAGTTAGTTTGCAGAAAAAACATGGGGCATTTTTATGAGTACCTTATATGGTTAAAGACAAAGACAAGGAATGATATGAACTGTACATTATCTTATACAGTTAAAGATGCAAGTACGGCAGTGGGTTGGTCCTGTTAACCTGTGTTGCGAGGGTCTGGGAGTGTTGGTGGTGAATCGTGTGTAGGTGGTGGGGGGGGGGGGGGGGCTAGTTCAGTCTACCTGTGTTGCCAGTGGGTTGGGTAGTTGATGTAGTGGTAAGGCTGTAATATCAATCCGTGTGATTGTAAATATATATTGCCATACATCATGACAGTTAATATTGCATATTGATCTATAACTGTGATGAAAAACAGCCATTTCTTAATTCAATTATCCCCTAAACAAAATCAAAACATCAAACAATTTATTAGGATGTTGAATGAGCAATTTCAGGCAAAAAAAGTTGATTTCCGTCACAATAATCAGTTTCAAGCAGTGAAGTCTTGTTTGACAAGGGAGATAACTGCTGCAGGAATTATCCGTTCTGATGAGAAACTATAAGTTGGTAAACAGTGTTGGGGTAAAAATTCACCGGATATTTTTTTTAGTCATTAAGCCCGATGATTTCATCGCCAATCAATCATTTTTTCGTAGCCCGGGTCATTTTTTTCTGCGCCTCTGGCGATCATGCTACCGTTCATTTCGCACACTGAATTTGTTAAGATATAATGTCATATTAGTACCATTGCGATTGGATGAAACTGTGTTCAACTTTGAACTTTTGTATCCCTGTCTCGAGCCTGCCTTAGTAAAAAAAGTAAAAAAAAACGTCAAAAGACTCGTTGATGGCCATTAAGGTGGACTAAAACCTGTTTAGATGTTTAGGGATTAGCAGATGATCCGTGGGTCCAGAATTTGATATAAGAGGGGGCATAACTTAGGTGTGTATGCTTTTGACTAGCGTCTCTCCCTCAGAACCGAAATTTATTAGGTTTCAAGTGTTGGCATGGGCGACACGCGCAGGGGCCGTGTGACATCCTTCCTCCCCCAGGAGCCTCTAGTGGGGATTAGAAGAATACCGTTTTAAACGTACAATAAAGCACCAGTCAATTGTCACCACGACCCCACCCCCACCTCCACCAGGCCCGGGGGTATACCGGAGATAGCCGGGAAAATGGACCGTGTTTGTACATTTCAGGTGGCCCTGCAGTGCCGATTGAATGCGGTTGTTTTGCCTTTGCGCCAAAATAGCGGGAAATGGGCCTTACCTAGGGTCTCTTGGATGCGGGGGCATTTTGCATGGATTTTACCAGCAGTTCGTCCCCGCAGGACGGGGATTTTACCCGGGCTTGGCTAGACCGAAAGTCAAAGTCCCCGCTATTCCCCGGGCCTGGGGAGGCCGTGGTGACAATTGACTGTTGCATAATAAATTTACAAATTGTCCTACTTCTTAACTGTACATATTCAACAAGACACACAAAAATGTAAATGAATAAAATATATGACTTTCCCAATGGTAGTATTAATTGTACGTTGACAGTTTTTTTTAAGATTTTTGATATGGCAAACTCTTCACGTACAAATTGTTTTGTACCAAAAGTGGGAAGGTATTCCGATCGGGATTCCGGGTATTAATTCAAAGCATATTGCGTCAGTAAAATATCATTAAAACAAGAAATATTACCAGATAATGTTATTTTATATTAATTCCGTACACGAACAATAAATATCTAACGAATAATAGTTTTTTTCATTTCATACTGTCAAAACATAACGATATATATATACATGAAGGGCACCTGCAAGGCTGCGGTTCACAGATTTACAACAATCGGAATACCTCGGAGATGGCCGAGTTGTTACGATTGTATATACAAGGTCTATCTCGAAGCGTTCCGGAGATGGCCGAGTTGTTACGATTGGCATAATTGTTGGCTGTGTCAGTCTGGTTTCGTTTATTGGAAAGGTAAATCCTGTGTTTTAATGCATTTAAAGCTTGTTTTGAGCAAAATATCTCTGCACTTAAATGGTAAAATAGACAGTTATTATCTATTTCAAACATAAAATACTTCTCTAAATATATTTTAATACTTTTCACCCCCCCCCCCCCGTTTTTGCACAAACACGGTTAGACGTTAGGTATTTGAAGAATCCCGTACAACACGTCTATTATTTGAGACTAACCCAATAGGTGTTTGGGATATCCATTTTGCAAAATTTAGTGTCATTCATCGTTCTGCAAAGCTCGATGATTTTGTTTATCTACGATGAAACATAAAATAATTCGTCTGGCACATTCGTAATTTTCCAGCAGTATTGATTAATGTTTGTGTTAAACCGGTTTAAAGTCACTTTCAAGTACCAATAATTAAACAATTTTACGCAAAATTGACATGTTAACGTTACAACTCATTATTAAACGTCACTCGTAATTGTATTTAATGCAGTACTTTTAAAGTCGGTTAAAAAGAGGAAGATTATTAAAAAAAACAAGGTTACATTACACTATTTCATAAGTTTCGAGATTAGTCAAATGACCTTTAATAATATCATCAAAATAATTAACATGGGTGTTATATGAAACAAATAAGATACATATGTAAAAACAATTGTTTTTGCTTTAAATGGAGTGCAATATACGCGTTTTAAATCATAAATTGTCAAAACGGTTTTGCTGTTTTTTTCTCCCGTAAAACAGACATTCAATTTCTGTTGTTTTTTTAAATGAAAAACATGTATTCAAAACTACTTACTCAAATGATAATTAACATCATAACAATAATATAATAGCTTAGAAGTGGGCGTTTTTATGGATTGTGCAGTATCGGTAAAATCTGGGAGTTTTATCCCGCAGGAGAAAAACCCCGTACTGAAAAGCTGTTTTTTTTGTTTTGCGTTATTTCACTTCCGGTGTTGAAGCATAATGCTCTTTTTGATATAAGATGTTGTTTTGTTTTTATAAAACTTAAATCTAAAACACCAAAATCATACCTAAATGAAGCCTTCTAACTAAATTATAGGCCAGTATTCAATTACAGCGTTATTAAAGGGTACTTGAGTTTGCCAAATCTGGGATTTGCAAACACAAATGGGAGGTTGTTCTGAGTGAGTGTGTAAACTAGGTGTTCTATGTTTTTTTTCATGCAATATTTGATACAGTTAGTAATTATTTGATGTTCAAACATTGTGTCAAATGAATTCATAGCTGAAATGATAACAACTAAAGTGTGTACCTATGAAGATACTCTAGGACAATCTGTCTATTTTAAAGCAAACATTCGGGGTTAATTAATTGGCGTATTGTCAAAGTAAACCTCCTGATTTTTTTCAGATGTAAATACAAATTGTTCCCTTCTTTTTTTATCAAAATGGCTTGTTAAACACTGAGCCCTCAATCTCCCATATCAATATTCTCTGTTTTTTGCTGCAACTGTTTAAATTTGGTACGCTCAGTTTTACTGTCGATAAACATTTTATAGATTTTCATGAAAAATGGTTGATATTTCTACATTTTCGTGGTTCATTATATGGGCTCGTCGCTTGCGTTTCCGTTAAAAAGGTACAACCTTATCTCAAACATGACTTCTAGACGGAAGTCAGAGAGGCAATCGCTGCTACGATTAACAGAATGACGCAACCTTAAAAAATATTTGATTCTTTCAAAAAAAGAGAAAAGAATGCGAACCGCTAGTAGCTTGTACAGAGCAGACAGGACTCAATCATAGTGTTAGTCGGATGTTCTGATCGAATCACGAAAATGTAGAAGCATAATTTACTACTTTTCAATAATGGATATAGAATTTCAGGCTGCGAACATTTACAAATGCACGGCGTATTCGTATGTTTTACAGGCTCTAGTGGTCGCCGTAGGATTATACCGTGGAGTTATATCTTTTATTCATTTTTACGTTTACCGTAGAATAAACATGTCGTATCCATGCCGCAGAGCGGTATCACGGATACCATGCTTAAAGCGTACGGTGGTTTTCCGTTTGCCGTGCGGCTGCCCTCGTTTCATATGAATTAAACTTTACTGTTGCGGACCTCCAAACAATTGTATTTGTAATATCCTACGTTCGCCGCCTGGACGCTCTAAGGCGACTGTGCGTCATTATTTCATGTCGTACGGCAGACGCAGGTTTTCAAAATACGCCTGCGGTAAGTGTAACTGAAACATAGTAATACTAGCTGTATCCATTTCTCTGGAAGACATGTTTGTATCTAGTGGGTTGAGTAATTGAAATTAACTTACTAGTTTACATCATCATCTGTTTTGTCTTTAAGTTGATGCTAGCTCCAATCAAGCTATATTTTAAAGTTTAAAACGAGTGATGTTTTTTGCGAAGAGTGCGAGGTTATACGTACATAAACTAGTTTATACCTCCCGTTGAGCTCCTCTTTTGCATGCTGTTTCAAATGCGGTTACCCAATTAATTGCTAATACATATATTATTTCTGTGTTGTTTTCAACAACGTGTGTCTATCGTTAAAGTGCATGTTGTGACTTAGCCGTGTGCTCTTAAACTGGGTTTATGTAGTTATCGGGATATTAGCTTTGTCTCTGAAGTGAACATTTAAACATTAAGATCAGCAGGACATGTCTTACTTCAGTCTGTCATTATGTCTTACATAAAATGCAATCTCATCCCTAGTCTTTAACAAAACATAATAATCATCTTTCTTAAAACCACTTATTATCGTTTTGTATACTCTTGGCTGAGGTGGATACAGTTTAAATGGAGTTAAAAAATTAAGAATAGCGGTCTGTCGCCGATTTAAATACTATGCTATCAATTTCATTTTTTGGGTATAAAAACATGTCTAAAATGTAGCAAAATATAAATAAGATAAATCCGAGAAAAAAGTAATTCATATGTGATTCAGATATTCAGATACATTTCTTATTTATTTTAACAATCGAAAACGGATATGTTTGCGTAGGCTCGAGCGAATAAATTGAAAGCAATACATGTTTTAAACTCTCGGAGTTTGTTTCTCTATAATTCCAAAAGAGATATTTTTGAATGTTATTTCAGTTTGAATATTGTTTCTGTCAACGAATACTTTTAATTTTGACCAGAAATGTTGTACTTTGGAACACTATCAGTAACGATGATTTATATCCTCAATATACATATTGCAGAAACCGCAAAGGTTTGAATTTGCGAGTTTATATTTAAACAACATTTTGTTTACTGGCAAAATCCTCTTAATATATTCATACTGAAAGCTCATTTATCTTTTTTTAATTGTGCAATCAAAACAGTTAAGTTATATACTTTTCCATTCTAAAAGCATGAATTCATTTTCCCATTTTACTTCTGGTTTGTTGACTATTTGGCTTTTAGGCTTATTTATGTAGTTTTCATATAAAAGCCTGTTCGGTTTCTTTATTCTTAGAATTTTGTCAAGCAGTAGATTATTTGTAAGCGGTTGTGTCATGGTATGCATATCAATATTTTAAGTTCGTCTTTCCAGTTAGTTGGAATGCAAGAAATTAAAGCATGGTAATTTAAAAATTCTGAATCTGTGTCTTCTTAAATCATAAAGGTGTTCAATATACTTAATACCTCGCATAAACCAGGTCTTAAAAAAGCCGGCTTGCTATTTAGTTTAATAAACGAGTTATTCCAAAGTATTTGTTTTGGAATATATTTCGGATTTTGGTCAAAGTTTATGGATGTCCAACCTGAAAGTATATCTCTCACAAAAGTATTCTTTATTATGCTTGGGACTGTTTTCTTTTAAATTTGATTCGAGCAATATTTTACTTCCGTGATCCTGAAATTCTTGTAAATAAAACTTAAAGAAATGTTTGAAATCATTTATTGTGGCTAATGTGGTCTTTAAAATATATCTGTCTATACACGTCAGCCGTTGTTATCATTGTAAAAACTCAAAGGAAATTTTATGACTTAGCATTCTATCGTCCGTTAGTTGTTAAGGCCTCTTGAGCACTTCGTTTCTTACGTATGACTTGGCATAACTTTATCTTATGTTGATACTAAAATGTTGTTGATTATCAATCATGTTTCAAATACACCTTAAATTATCGATGGGTGTTACAACAATATTGTATACAATGTCAATTTGAAAGGCAATACATGTGATGGTCACCTTTGAAAGAAAAATCACTGTATCTGTTTAAACTATTTAGGCCGCTTCTTTCCTTCTTTTCCAAAAAATAACATATACACGAGATTATCAGCAAGTGTAATTCTATATTAATTTCGACGGGTATGTATACTTTGCATACATGTGCTTTACTTTCTACAATAAGGGCAAACAACAAATAAATGAGTCATTTAAGTCTAAAATTAGCCATTTCTTATCCTTGCTTTATTGCCATCAAACTCTAAGTTATCTGTATGTTAAGGTTTATTTAAGAAATAGTTTAAAGTATTGGCAACTGAGTGTTTTGAACCTCTTTGTTGCATTTATATAAATCAGGTGCAAGAACAAGGAATATGATAAAGCTAGATTCGTGAATGGCTCTTACCCTGGTAAGATTTAAATTTAATATAAATGCTGCCTTCTCGTGTTTTTAGATAATTGACTCAGATTATATATAGAGAGGATATTTGTTTATTTCATTGTAAGATCGTATATTATTTCACGAGTGTCATAGAAAAAAGTATTTCCATGAGTGGCGAAGCCACGAGATGTATAGGAGTATATGTTTAAATTGCTGTTTTACTTTGTGGTAATTTAGGTGTGCATACAATAAAATATTATTTCTGATAATGCCTTCATTGTTCAAGCAAAAACACACAGACTATACATTCAGTAAAAATAATATGGACTGGTCGATTAGACAAACGTTTTTTGACGACTTCAAAATATGCCCCGTTTTTTATCACACCTTGATCAACAATCGATCAATATGAAAGGTTTTATCAACAAAAAGGTATACGCCACCTGTGTACACAAACGACAGTTCAAAAAACCATGGTCCTGTCCGTTTAAGGAATCTAAACATAAAATGCGGGTCTTTTCACTAATAATGGCGTTTAAAAGCTTGACTTTGAATAAAATTTACGTTTTACAGACCGTTCAAAGACGGTACCTAACAATCCTTGATAAACATACCTAGTTTTTTTTAATATAAAGTATGTATGCTATGTGCTGTTTGTGGAGTTTTGTGCTGTTCTTCCATGTTTCTTGTTTGTGATATTTTGTTTTTGTGTTCTATGTCTTTGGCGTTTACCGAGTGCCATTAAACCAGGTTTATGTTAAAACTTTTTGCTACTGGGCTTGTTTCTGTAGTTTTTCACATAAGTATTAAAGCGCAACTTAATTATTTGAATTCAAGGAGGCTATTACTTATTAACAATACATATTCTTATTGTTCTACTAAGTACCAAGGAAAGTCTTGTATTCGTGTGTGAGTGCGTTTGTTAATGATATTTTTTGTTGCAGTGGATTTCCTTATGGACTGTTTTGTTGATTCATTCGTTGCACTTTGTAAAGGGAAGGGATATAGGTTAGTATATTTGCAAAGAATATACATGTAACTATCAAACTAAGGCAGGTTATTCATGTTGGAATTATTGGAAATTAAATTATTAGTTTTACCAGGTTTTGTTGATATATCATTAGGTTTATAGCTTGTTAACATTCTGATTTAGCTTTTTGCTTTCAGGTAACATTGCTGAACGCAAGCACGCATCACAATTTTATGTTAAAGACAATTACTACAAAGATTTTTGGAATGCCGCAACTGCTGTGAATGGTGTCAACATCTGTCCCTATGTTAACGAGAGCTACTTTTCCCTGTCAAGTTATGATATACATCCTTGGTGGCAAGTGGACCTTGGAAAGGTTTATAACATTCAGAGGATAAAGGTGTATGGCAGAAAAGGAGGAGAAGCAGACGGTAATGCGATTATTCAATTGTTTAATGACTTAACGATCTGTTAAGGTCAATAAATGAAAATGGTCGGAATCAGAGGATTCGTTCAATCCTCGTGGATTAAATGGTTAAATGAGCTCACAAAATGTGTATTATCTAGCAAAGAGATAAAATAATAAAAAAAAAAAACTAGTGCATTGCCGTTTTGAAGTTAACTTCAGGTGCATTGCAATACCTGTTATTTCGTCATCGATACACTGCATTATTTGATAATGTGAGTAAATGATAGGCAACATTTTGTTTCCGTTTACCAGTTCAGCTTCAGGGATTTAGAATTCACCTTGCCGAGACTCAAACTGCACTTGAAAACAGCGACAACATCGTTGAAGTCGACTCCGTAGTATATCCAAGTAATGGTATTTTTGATATACCTGTAACACCACGTAAAGCGAGAATTTGTCGCCTTCAGATAGATACGGCTTCTAATATAAAGCGTCCAATAGCTCTCTGCGAAGTGGAAATCTACGGAACAGGTATGTTTCTTAAAATATATCATTCATAAATGATTTAAATTTGTCCAACATGTAAAAAATCCAAATGCCTTCAGTTAAAGCGAACAATGAATCGTTCATAAAATTGTAATTTATTCATCTTACACGATCATCACTACAAAAGCAAGTTAATAGAGCCTAGTTGTGCATCTTAAACAAATATTCTTAAAATTATGGTTAATATTCCATCCATTAAAATGTTGTTAAATCTAGGCGCTGATACCTGGCTAGGTAGCTGTACAAACCTATATTTTAGACGCGTATCGGGTCTATAAGGATGAACTACAAAAATAAATCGCACATAGAACATCACCATCACTGAAGCAGCATGATTAGAAGTCAATTGCAGGTTTACGTGTATGTAGATATTATAGACCTTTGTTAATCAAACGCGCTGTGGAGCTAACGCCATAGCTCGTCTGTTTTGTTTATCCAATAAGCGGCAAAACAAGACACATTAATACAAGTGTTATGTGTCTAGTGATACACATGGGCATATCATAACTGGCAAAATGTATACGAAGTTGCAGCATGGATGGTAATACCCTTACATACAATTTAAAGCTTTGCATGACTTTTTTTAAACTTTTAAGGGACATAACTTGCCAATAAATAAAGCCATAGTTATTGACCCTTAAGCATGTGTATATTATCACTAGTAACATATGTTTCAAGTCTCAAGAGAATATTCTAAATCGTTATGGCCAAATGGGAGTTTTAGTTTGACGTGTCAAACTATCGAGTAGCATATACACGACAATAATTAACTTCAATAGTACAGGCCACATACTATAACACATATCATATATAAGTGCATTTTGTGTGACTATTTTCAATTGTTATAGCGTTATGCCAAGTATTTGCAAGTATTTATTCAAAATCTAACGGGTCATAGCTTAACACCCAAAACCACATAGTATTGGGCTTTGCTAATCATGTGCATTTTGTGTGTTAAACGAGTATAAAGTTTGATGTGAATATATTGAAGGGTTTAAAGTTCTTGACCGTACTGTCGTAATGGCAGCATATGTACACAGTTTGTTTTCCTATATCTCGGACGGTATTTCTGTTTGGCAAAGGTTAAAGGTTTTTATCAGAATAACGTCGATAATGACAACGACATTAAGCATATGCCCATTAAACGACTTGTTTAAAAAAGCAATAGACAAGCCTATAAAAATTTATGTATGGACGAGAATCTATACTGTTTTGAAGTCCACTTGTACAACGTCAACGATAAGATCTTTATCTGTTCTAATAACAATTAACTAAGGCATTCTCCTAGTAGGCCGTACAGTTCGATATTCAAAACAATGTAAGGATAATAATCACTAACACATTGTCTTAATTTCCGTCTATTTTACAGTACCGTAACCAAATAGTTCATCGCAGCAAAATAGTCCGATTGAAAATCGATATTTGACTGTCACACTTATACATTGCAATATCGGTCATGGATGATCATAAATAATTATTTACTATTCATAATCAATAGCACTTTTAAACAAAAACCTGCACAGTCCGGGTCAGTAAAGAAATAAACGAAGCGTGTCTGTTGGAAAGGAAACAATAGAAAATTAAAACTACATAAATTGATGAACAAATACTTAATCTAGACTGGGATGCTATGAAACACTTGTGTTTCTTTGTTGAAATGATTCATCAGTGTCTGCAACTGGAAGCTGTAAATATGACAGTTTTGGGTCGGACTCGTCACTTCCGGGTCACGTTAAAAATACACATTTCTGAAGGCAGGGGTAATCTCAAACAATTTTTATAATCAGCTGTGAGTAGGATTATTGGTCTCAGTAATTAGCAACACTACAGTTATTAAAGGAACGGGTCATTTATTTAACATTTTCTTTGAAATTTAAAATTATAACACATTTATTATTAAACTACTGAAAAACAACAAAATATAACTGAATAAACGAACACATTATTCTCTTTACATTTCTCAGTAACTTTTCAAAGATAAATAAAAATAACTTGATGAACAACATCTTTAAATGTATAACTTCATAAGACAAGAAAAACACAATGGTATTTCAATATAGTAACATTATGTACATTTCTGTTTCTGTTTTTTCTTTCTGAAAAAGTATTCTACTTTAATACAACCATCATTCCAGAACCCTCTTTCAGTGCATTAAGTAGGTTTTTTAACTGAGATGAAACCATCTTTATGTTTTGTTTTGCATATATAAAATAAGAAGCTGGAAGAACCACTCCCCCTCCTTCTTCATTTGGTGCAGGCCATGGTGGGAAGCTAGGAACTGGTTCTCCTGTTGCTTCAGCAAATATTTCACCACCTTCGTCCAAAACAGAGCGAAAAAGTCCTGCCAAAGACCTTGGAACATGTCCGATCGGCAAATCAGCAATACCACTTAATTTAATAAACCTTTTGGTATCGGTTACCATTTCATGAACATTCTGTGGAAACTGGTCTAATGATGGTATCCAAACCAAACAAGCATTCAAGTCTTTAATGTTTGTATACTCTCTATCAACTATTAAACGCGTTGGTTGTTTTGTAAAGGGTGGCCTAATCTTGTATGCATGGTAACCCTTAATAACTGATTTGTGTAACTCAATGACAGACAAATCTGGTCCACTATAATCGCTTTCAGTAAATGTAATCTCCGAAACCCCCGCCTGTGGATCGTACTCCGGTGAATCTTTTAGTGACTGAAAATACATACACAATGCAACATGAATGGAAAATTAAACAATGCCCACAATTTTACATTGTTAGAGTGTTAATTAATTTATCCAAAATATGAATAAATTTAGGTAAAATTGCATCTGAGTCATTCTAGAGTAACGACTTTATGAGCTACATTTAAATAGTAATTCTTAATTGAAAACTAGTTTTTTGGAGACAATTATTAGCACATTTTTTTTTATTTTAACAGTTTGAATGAGCTTTTTACCCCGTCTTCAGTGTGCAGTCAGGACATTGGAAAGGTTCATCTTCGGCAACAGAATCGGCAATACAGTCAGAGTGCAACCAACCATCACGAATGTCGCACTGTATCCATATACTTTCTCTATCTATCTCCAACTCCTCTTGCCATGTCATTAAACAACCTTTGCAAAATTCTAAGTCCTTAGCTATGCCTCGTTTGTCGTTTGTACATGTTTCACTTTTCTTACCCTGGGTTTTCTGTGTGTTCATGTTGGCAGTTACTTTAACTTTTGATTATTTTGTTTTCATTTTCTTATAATAACATGATTTTGATTTTTTCTCTCTCTCTGCAAATGTTTTTATCTTTTCCAACTCCCTCAGAGACATTTTCCTTATTGTGTCTTCTGATGTGAGATTGTCTGGCAAGTCTTCAAGTATTCTTCGGCGCTTTGTTTTATTGCCTGCATGTAGTTTTGGATAAACAAGAGCTTCACTTACAGCCGGTGATATATCTGTGCTACTTTTGGAAACATCCAAATCTGGGGAGAGGTATGAGTCGCTGTTGCTGGTTCCAGAAACAACCATTTCTAAATCAATGCCCACTGCCTGTGTTGTCTCTTCCCGGTTTGTTTCTATATTGTGGTGTCCAATTCCTAGTGACAATACAGTTGAGGCCAACAGATCCAGACCCTTTAATGCTGAGTTTTCAGTTTGCTCTGAAACATCTGTTGTTCTAGGGTGCGCCTTACTATAAAGTTTTTTGTACACTTCAAAGCAAGGGGAGCTTTCTTGGACATCATACCCTTCAACTACTCTATCTTTATATTTCCGCCTAACAGGTGTTGCCAGGGCACGTTCTAAAGCTTCAAGGGCACCTTCAGCCTTATACTGTTCTGATGCTGTTGTTTCATTGGCGGGTATGCATTCCCCAGATTTGTGTTGTTCGGCGATTCTTGTACTTTCACTTGCGAATGTAAGTGCTGGCTTCAATGCTTCACTGCTGATGGCGTTGCTGTCTACAGGATATATTCCCGATGACTTGAATGCATTTATAACTGTGAGAGGTTTATAGAAGAGGAGGAATGCTTCTGTCAGTTTTTCTGCAAAGTTTTCTCGAGTTATGCTTCTACCTGGATTTTCTCTGCTGTGCTTTCGAACAGTTAAATGCCACTTAGATTTCAGAGGTCCAAATACACCTTTGTCTAGTGGCTGCATCAGATGGGTTACGTTAGGGACAATTCTATAAAGTTCAATTCCTTTCATTTTGGCTTCAGTAAACAATGAAATATCAATGTGACTGCTGACACTGTCAATAAGTAGTGTAACAAGGCGCTCTGTTCCAGCATGCTTGTCAAAATGGTCAATAAATTTTGAGAAACTTAATGTATTCATCCATCCCTTTTTCGTATATGCAATCTCACTGCCTTCTGTTGAACCTGTTAAAGGGTTATAACCTCTGGGTTTGGGCTCAGGAAACACAAAGAAGGGTGGCATCATCTGTCCAGAGGCACTTCCACAGTACATGACGGTGAGTCTTTCCTTACCAGCTGTGATATGGGGAACTCGTGATACCCTTGCAGGTCCAATTACTTTTGACTTGTTGCTGCCCATACTAAACCCTGTCTCATCAGCATTCCAGATTCTTGAAGGTTTGTCAATTAAGTTCTTTCTTATCAGAAACCCTTTGAAACAAGCATACCATTTGTCAGTTCTGTCCTTTGTGACTTTGGATCTACAAAGTTCAAGTTGGGTTTCTGGTTTCAATGATACCAAATGTTTGTTTCTCGACATAAAAGACGTGTACCATCCAAACCCTGGTCTGTCATCCTTGAATGGAGTTTTCCGTTGTTCTTTTACGACAATAGATTGAATGAAGTCCAAAAACTCACAAGGTCTTAATCCCATACCTCTTAGAGCCATTTCACTCAACCAAACCGCAAAAGCCTCTTCCTCAGCCTGCGTGAACACTGAAGACGGTCCATTAATGCTGTCTATGTCCACTTCCCCTGAAGATCTTCTCTGAAGAAAACTGTACGACAGGTCATATTCTCTAGAAGCTTTCCTAAGTGACATGGTATTTTTACACACATCAAACAATGCTTTACGTACGCGTTCAGACTTTCCCGGAGACATTCTCTTTCCCCTTTTGCATTTCTGGGAGATGACCTTTGTTTGCTTTACTTCTGGACTGAGTCTATGTGCAAACGTCAACTTCCTCTTGGGACCCATGATTCTACCAAAATGATGCATATTTTTAAAAATGTTTAAACAACGAAAATAGGAAACTAGATACTATTTGCACTTGTTAGTCTAATATGAGATTACAGTATGCATTTAAAATAACCACTGCATTCCATACATTTAAACTCATTATGGCACAAATTAGTATGCAAAACGATTGAAATTGTATAAATTAGTACTTTTTAACAGTGGTGTATCATCACAAGCAATAAATCAATAGTAAACAGCTGTCAAAACCTATTTTGCAATGCGTTTACAATTTTGAGAATGTTCCTGATGCTGACCCGAAACTGTCACAGGCTAGCTAGGTCAAGGTATTTGCTGCATTTGTCAAAACAAGTTTGACGATACTAATTAAATTTATGACTCTTATTCAAAAGGAAATTGCCTAAATAATAACATATAAATTATACCTGGATTCCTTAAATTACCAGGACAAACATCGGTTTTTGTTGCGCCTTGTAAACAAAAATATCGCGCATACGGTTTATTTTTGGAACGCTCCAGTCACGCGTATCGTGATGACGACTTCCGGTTTCAAATGACAACATCCGAAATTAAAGTGAAATTAGCGAACTGATTGGGAAATATGACTATATATTCAAATGATGAAAATCCTGTATTGTTTTTTGAATTATAAACATTTTGTTCTCAATATGACCCGGAACTGTCGATGACCTGCACTTGCCTGGACGCACAATTAGTTTTGACCCCCCCCCCTTTATAAAAAATAAAATAAACTATCGTCGATATCAACACTTAACAATTCGTCTTTGTTTCAAAAGTTTTGTTAACTTAGTGTCGTGGGATCGAAGCACAGTTGTAAAACTTTAGACGGAATATTGTATTTTAATTATCATTAATAGACGACTTTATTATTACATTATTTCGCGATATGTTTTGTGGTCTCTGTCTGGCTTTGTATTAGTATGCCGTGATTCGGCAGTTGGGAATAAGGACAACAAAAGCTTTTAACACGTGACAATAAACATGACTCTTGTTCCATTGACATGATATTTTTCGCAACGTGGTTGCTACTTAATTGCCGCTATTGGTCACGACTTGTATCAAAAACGAACGAATCAACTGCAATACGTTATAGCATTTCCATATTTTCAAGAAAAAAATATATACGTCTTTTACACGTGATTTTTGACACCGGTTGTTGATATTGTCATAGTTTTTTCCATTATTACAAACATATGTAAAAAAGAAATGACAGATTTTAGTTGATAACGTTCGAATAGCTGTCCGCTGGTCTGACCTAAAACTTGAATGTCGCAGAAATATTGCACATTTTCGTACCTTACAAATAAGTACTCAACGAAATGTCTTGATCAATTGCTCATTATTCACAATATAATATGCAACTACTAGTAAATGTTTTAAGGTATTCGACCTGCATTGGATTTTGTAGCCATCACATGCATTTACCTTAGCGCGGGCAAAGCAGGTGAAAAATTGATTACTAATGTACGTCAATATATGTAAGTGTTACGAAATAACCGCGGTTATACGTGATACAGCCATCCCTTTGACATTTTAAAGCATTGTGATCATAAGCAAGAAAAGTCGAAAAACTTCACGTGACACATATTATAGCAAGCTTTGTGACAATTGAAAGAAGTGTAACACAACTGCGATATGTCTACAGACTGCTTTCCAGCAATGTTGTGACGTCCCAAAAATTGCTGCACGATGCAGCATACACATGACATTATTTGCTTCGTTCATAGCCGTCCGCGAATGTGATGTCATGCATGATTTTGCGTAAACCGCATATATTCATCGATAACCAGTATATATGCTTATTTCTTGTACGTTAAAAATGATTGATCCGACGTCAACAATTCAAGATCAACATTATTGTTTACATCAAATATTAGAGAACGAAATTGAAATTATACTTTTAGAATTTCATTTTTACATAATCCTTTCCATGTGAGAAAACAAGGTTCCCTATTTACTGTATTCACTGATATAGCTGATACATTATGCACATTCGAAATTTATAACGGACACAGACTCATAGAAAATAACTTAGAACGACTGTTTGTGTCAAACACATGCGATACATTATGCATTAACTTGAAAAAAAAACCTTACATAAACAGAAACAATAAATTGTTGTTGACATATTCTGTGTAACTCGGTATCTTTCAGAACCGGATTTGATTCAACGTATTTACAGTCATGTTAATGTAACCATGGCTACGACTATTGACTACCAAAACATTGATTACACGAAGAGGAATGCCATCGACAACAATTACTCAACTACTCCTGACACATGTGGATGCTGCAGTGGAACAACAATTGACAACTGGTGGCAGATAGACTTTGGACAAGAGTACCTTATACAGCAGATAAACATTTACGGAAGAACAGATGGTATGAAAGTATAAAATTGTATTTCTGTTTCATCAATAAATTTAACAAAGTTCATTTCATTTAAATATTAATAGGTTAGTCATGCGTTGAAACCTCACACTATTTACCAACGAGATCCTGGGTTTAAGCATCCATTGGGGATAATGTTTTGTAAAATCCTTCGACAGAATTGATTTCCTTTCTGGCTCCTTAGGAAAACCAAGCATATAGCTGGCAGGACTATTGGTTTACAATATCTGTCCGTCAAAATTGTATACTTCATTTTAAGCATATTTATTTGACAACGATTGTTAAACAAGTTATTACAACATTATATCAATCACTGTCGTTGGGCCGATTTTACGCGAGAGAGTGGTCTTGTGTTGTGGGGGAAACCGGAGAACCCGGAGAAAACCCTCTTGTCCAGCTTGGTGACCACGAACCAAACTCACATGCGCCCGAGCCGGAAGTCTAACTCGGGTCGCCTAGGTGAGAAGCGAGTGCGCTAACGACTGTGCTAACCGGATAACCTATACTTCATTCATTCGTATTACAGTGACAGATGTGTCGAAACCCCTTTTTAGTTTTCTCATTGTTTTGCTTTGTTTAGATTTTATCCAAAAAGAATTGTAATTAGAACGTACGATTAAAATGATTGCTTCATATGAAAATTTCTTACAAAAGTGTTGTATGTCTTAAGAATATTATCATTCCGACTTTCCTTACACAAATGTACATGTTTTTTAGGTATTTTTATTCCAACGAAAGACTTTTAAAGGGCCATCTTGGATCTTTTTACATAACATAACACAACATAATATAACATAAGATAACATTAATTTCTCCCAATTGAAGCATATACAGTTCATTATCATATACAAAATGGCAGTTTAAAAATCACTAATGTTTACATCAACACTGAAATAATGAGATATAATTCAATATTCAATTACAAATAATTACAATAAGTAGCTTCCTAATGTTTACAATATCCCAACTAACAGAAGAGAAGAATATGCATTTTAACACATGTAATACTGGTAAGATGCTTGAATTCCCAAACAATGTATAATAATTCACATCAATATTAGCTTAAACTACAAGGTCTTTATTAAATCGTATCATTAAGAGTAGCAAATATGCACAGCACATTCTCTTATTTTCATTTCAGTTTATTTTATCGATGCTGTGTACAATGAATATAGCATACGTTGTACGTGACCGGCTTTAAACCCTAACTGTGCAAATTTTATCATTCTCAAGCGACCAATTCTTCAAACGTTCATTAAAATTCCCCGTTAATAGTTTTCCTAGGAAACTAATTAGCGTTATAATCATGTTAATGTTCTGAAACTTTTTTCATAAGACTAATGCATTCTACAAAAACGCTGAATACATATTTGATAAATATGTTGGACAATTGAAATGTTTGATACACAAAGAATACATCGCATGACCAAGCTTATTTTGGAACCATACTATGAAGTTATGTCAACACCATGCACTTCCTTGCCTTTAGAGAGAGAAAATTGGTAAAATTACTTTATAAATCTCAGAGACATGCTTATCTTTATATATCATATAGGTGGTGACGTAACGGTAAATTGTGACATCACAGATGATGCAATACATACATGTGATAAATCTTCCCTGAGCAGATGTGATTCCCTGTCCGACGGAATAAGTATAGAACTATTGAAAAGTTCAATCCATATTTCCCGTCTTATCATCAAATCGTTTAACAGAATTATGAACATTGACATGGTATGAAATTCTTAAAACAACGTTGTTGTTTTGGTGTTTTTAAATGGCTCAAAGTGCCTTTGACAACTGTGTACACCGGACAATACGGGAAGACTGCATCGAATGGGTGTACAATCTGACGACAAGTCAATGGCATTGTTCGAAAGCATCCTCACCAAAACAAATATTATGTCAAGGTCAATGTCAGCTGTTCTTCCGGATTTACTGTTTTTATTGCAAAATAGTGACACAACATTTTATGTTACTACATCTAGAATGTTCACCTGGTGTCTCAACGACTTTGTTAAGTATTTTTAAATGCGGGGTTAAAATGGCATTATCATATCCCAGGAAATGTGGTAACTATATTATGCATTATTTGCTGATGTTTTTTTTTCTAGAATTTCTGCTACAGGAATTAAATCCAAAGAAAAATAAACGAACAAATAAAACGAGAGCTGTATCATTGCAAGACACAAAAGCTGTTTATTGATTAACACATATTAAAACCAATTTCGATATTTCAATAAAAAAAAATATAAATTTTTTTTGATGTGTAGGTGAAACTCATCAAATCTCATTTAGCTGAACTCTTCAAATATGGATATGGTGTCCCCAGATTTAAATAATGCGCTATTCTTCTAGATTATAATATGTTTAAATACAACAAATGTGGCTGACTGAGTGAATGTTTGCACGTGTGGCACAAATTACCTGTTATCTACGATGAACGTTTACCCGAAAACATTGCTGTTAGGACGCAAAGCCTTGGCAAAGCACTATAAATGCCTATGTTTTCGTTTTGTGTTTGGCTATGCTTGGACAGCTGATGGCGTTGCCAACGTCAACCACATCTTAGCAACATTTAAGACTAGAGTCTCGGATTGTTTCAGACTGGATATATTGTCGGATATTAACACTTCACGGAACTCAATTAAATAGAAACAAATAATTTATTTTGTTCATTATGTCCTCGTCTACGTTATGTTTTTACACAAATGCCTGAGTATTATGGACTTAGTTAATGCTAACTGTATAACATTAAGTGGAATCATAATATTGATAATTATGACGGTTTTATAAATATTATGTGTGCAAAGTTATGCGGAATTCTTAATAATATGTTTATAGTTTAGGTAGCATAGATGCAGATCGAAAATTTAAATACATTATTTATTGTAAATGTGAAAAAATGACTATACCTAGTCATTGCACGTTCAGAAATGGGCTTGCCTCAGACGAAAAATAGTTAATATATATAAAACAAACTTCTTTCTTAAAAAACTGTCTTCCACACGATGGCCTCGTCTTCAAAATTGTACTTACACATGAATGTCTGCAGGACATTTATCATATAATATTAAATATCTACAAATGATCGGGACAGAAAAATTATATGAAAATGTTTGAGGTGCATAAAACAATTCATTCAAACTGTACTATACAAATATATGCTAATACTCTCCAATACTGAAACATTTAAAATATTTTTTGTATTTTATGTAAATGTGAGGCAACACGATACGCATACTTGTTTATGATACAATTTAAACTGCCGCTTAGAACTGTGCGAATATCATAAGTGTTTACTATCGAACATGTTATGTATACTCGATACTCATGTTGGACATGGCAAAACATAAAAAAACAAAGAATTGGACCATGATTTTATGATGTGTTTTAAGCCCTTTTTGGCAAACAGGATCAAATTATCAAAATCTTAATAAATGAAGATTTTTCCGACATCGATATTTTTGAATCTCACATGCCAAAAAATTACAAGTCCAGTGATAATTCGTGCGTTTAAATATAACTTGATTTAAAGAATTGTGTTTTGTGATAGCAAATTGTTTTTCCATTTCAATTACAGCGGCTTTTAATCAAAATGGGCCTTTGCTTATAAAGATCGGAAATGAAACTTCTGCTTTGGATGTTTTGACAAACACTCCGACGGACGTCCAAAACTCGTATTCACTTAGATTGCCAACAGCAACTATAATGCGAGTCATAAGAATTGAAAAGAACGATGGGACGATGATTATTTGCGAAATTAAGGTGTTTAACAAGAGTAAGTAGTGTACATGCTGGTTAAATATTTACCGTCATGTTTTTTTTCGATTTAAATACAATTTCAATAAACATCATATACTATCCATTAATTTAGAATGCTAATAAACGTGTATGGTCTAGTTTTACCAAATTGACATGATTAAATATGCAAATACTACAAAAAACGGTATGAATTTCATCTTAATTTTACTAGCTTTTTTAGTAAGTTGAATATCCAACTTTCCCAATTGTATTATTAGAATAACCTGATCCGACTTATTCCATTAGTACAAACTGAACTGAAAACATAATGCTCGCAATCATTTTGCGATTCCTAAAAAGTAGGTACGATAAATCCGAAGAAAGAAACGTCAGTTAAGTGTGGCCTTATTGACATTGTTACGTCGGGTAAAGCTTGGGGTTGTTATGCCGGTGACAATAATAAAGCCACCATGTTTTTACTTGATCGAGCAGCACTTAAATCATTGTAGCTGCGTTCATTGCACTAAGTGCGGGACTAAAGGGTAAGAAGAAGATTGTTCATATCTTTAAGTTCTTCTTTTAGCTTAAAATAATGTTGTTTTTGCATAAGTTATGTCGACGTTTCGTTAAAATATTTCAAGTTTATGTGCACGCTGGCTGATGAAACTTAATACATTGTCAAAGGCGAGTTAGTAGAAAGTGCAAAAGGTTGTTGGGGCATGATGTTGATTCTATGAGAACGATAATAATGAAAATAGTAAAAGTTTTATGAAAGTACTCGATTTCAGGTTTCTATTAATTTTCATTTTCTGTGGTTGCTATGGAGTCAACCTTGTAATGTAGTTCCATGCTTCACGTATCATTATAATATAAACATAACGTAAATATACCAAAGTCATTGAAATATTGCAAATATCAGTAAAGACATTTAATCATGTTTCTGAGTTTAACAAATCTCGATTCAAACAAGTTGATTCGTAGTGTGCGATTAGATTAATAAAACGACTAGATTACTCGAAAGGTAGCGCTTTAAACTAATGATCAGGGCGTCAGTCCAACACTACGCACATCTTTTTGTACAGATAACATGCTATAATACCCATGAGTATTTGTACGAGCTGTTACATGCATTGGAAACATGCAATACACTGGAAAGTTAGTCCTACCGTTAGTGACCGTTTTGGACAGCAAAAATAAATAAAACTTATTTACATGCGAACAAACAGCTTCCATGATGTCAAATATGTAAAAGTATTACTTGCAGTAAATATTTTGAAAATTGTTATTATGAATATCATTTCATCATTGGAAGAAAAAAAATAATCTGTTTGAAGCATGCAATTCTGGTCACTACGGAAATGGATGTCTACATGAGGGACACTGTGCTGAAGACTACGACATGGCAACAGGGGAGTGCTTAATGTGCTTACCCGGATGGAAAGGGTCCACATGTGACCAACGTAAGCCCGTTTAATTTAAATAATCAAAATCGTTATGTTACATTTTCATTTATAAATACTTTAAGCCAGGTAAGGTTGACTAAATTAAATCTTCTTCCAGTTGGCGTCAATAGTAGGACAAATATTATTCCTGCAGTTTGTGATTGGCAACACAGTCTGCATGCAAACAAAGTGTATGCACGCTTGTATGCTAAACCGAGCTAGTTGGATTTCTTCAGTCATGGATTCGGATAAGACTAAGAGGAATGGAGTATTGGCTCAAAAATGGTCGGAATGGTAATAATGCTGGTAAGAGTATATCGACTTTGAAAACTTATTTATTGCTAGTTGAAAGATGTGGTAGTCAGTAGTAGAAGGCTCCCGGTGTTTAATACAAGGCTAATTTAAGTTAACGATAGTAGACTCTCGATAATGAGCGGTAGAACGTTCCTGGAAGTGAACAACAGTAGGCTTTCGATAATGAGCGATAAAACGCGCCTATCAATAGTGTCCCTGAAGGTTGGTTGAAGGTTCTTTTAAATTTGAGGTTGTATTATCCTGGAAGTGAGACGTAGTAGGCTCCAGGAAATGAACCGTGGTAAGCTCCACGAAATAAGCTGTGGTGAGCTGCCTGAAGTGAGCGGTAGTAAGCTCCATAAAGCTAGCAGTAAAAGGATTTTGGAGATAAACAGTAGTAAGCTCCCTGAAGTGAGTGGTAGTAAGCTCCATAAAGCTAGCAGTGAAAGGCTTTTGGAGATAAGCGGTAGTAAGCTCCCTGAAGTGAGTGGTAGTAAGCTCCATAAAGCTAGCAGTGAAAGGCTTTTGGAGATAAGCGGTAGTAAGCTCCCTGAAGTGAGCGATAGTAAGCTCCATAAAGCTAGCAGTGAAAGGCTTTTGGAGATCAACGGTAGTAAGCTCCCTGAAATGAGCGATAGTAAGCTCCATAAAGCTAGCAGTGAAAGGCTTTTGGAGATAAGCGGTAGTAAGCTCCCTGAAGTGAGCGACAGTAAGCTCCATAAAGCTAGCAGTGAAAGGCTTTTGGAGATTAACGGTAGTAAACTCCCTGAAATGAGTGGTAGTAAGCTCCATAAAGCGAGCAGTGAAAGGCTTTTGGAGATAAGCGGTAGTAAGCTCCCTGAAGTGAGCGATAGTAAGCTCCATAAAGCTAGCAGTGAAAGGCTTTTGGAGATAAGCGGTAGTAAGCTCCCTGAAGTGAGTGGTAGTAAGCTCCATAAAGCTAGCAGTGAAAGGCTTTTGGAGATCAACGGTAGTAAGCTCCCTGAAATGAGTGGTAGTAAGCTCCATAAAGCTAGCAGTGAAAGGCTTTTGGAGATAAGCGGTAGTAAGCTCCCTGAAGTGAGCGATAGTAAGCTCCATAAAGCTAGCAGTGAAAGGCTTTTGGAGATAAGCGGTAGTAAGCTCCCTGAAGTGAGCGATAGTAAGCTCCATAAAGCTAGCCGTGAAAGGCTTTTGGAGATATGCGGTAGTAAGCTCCCTGAAGTGAGCGATAGTAAGCTCCATAAAGCTAGCAGTGAAAGGCTTTTGGAGATCAACGGTAGTAAGCTCCCTGAAATGAGTGGTAGTAAGCTCCATAAAGCTAGCAGTGAAAGGCTTTTGGAGATAAGCGGTAGTAAGCTCCCTGAAGTGAGCGATAGTAAGCTCCATAAAGCTAGCAGTGAAAGGCTTTTGGAGATAAGCGGTAGTAAGCTCCCTGAAGTGAGCGATAGTAAGCTCCATAAAGCTAGCCGTGAAAGGCTTTTGGAGATATGCGGTAGTAAGCTCCCTGAAGTGAGCGATAGTAAGCTCCATAAAGCTAGCCGTGAAAGGCTTTTGGAGATAAGCGGTAGTAAGCTCCCTGAAGTGAGTGGTAGTAAGCTCCATAAAGCTAGCAGTAAAAGGCTTTTTTCAGAAAAGCGGTAGTAAGCTCCCTGAAGTGAGTGGTAGTAAGATCCTGACATTGAGCTGTATTAAGCTCCAGAAAGTGAGCGGTAATAGGCTTCTTGACGTGAGCAGGAGTAGGTTTACAGCAAATTGAAGTTTTGTAAGCTTCCAGAAGTGAGCATTAGTGGGTTTTTAAACGTTACTTATAGTAGTGTATATGAAGTGAATTTTAGAGGAATTTAAAACCTTAAAAGCGGAAACGCACTTCCAAATGTTGTCTTTTTGGTAAGCCTAGAAGAACAAGTAGTTGGTTCTTCCTCTGTAAATGAAAGGACTAATAGTTCAAATTGAAGTAAACAGAAGAAGAAATCAGCGTTTTTCAAAGCAATGCTCATATATTGCAAACTCTTAGTGTTTAAGTGTATTATGACATTAAAATGTAAACCGATTGTCAAAATGAGTTAAATGGAGTTATCTTCAGTATAATGCTTCAGAAGTAGACGCCATTGACGCCAAATATATAACTGGAAGTAGATTTAATTTATTCAACCTTACCTGGCTCAAAGCCTGTTCAAGAACTCTATCAAGTCTGCATTTTCTGTCTTCAGTTATGTAAGAACAGTTTCTATCAAAATTTAACACGTACCCTAGCCACTATGTTACCTTGAAAGGATCCAACTTGTATTGATCAGACGCCAAGGGAAATCCTAACGTACCGATGTCTTCAAAATATAATTTGAAGATATAAAAAAAGATATTGTTAAGGCCAGGTTCATATGTATTAACCTACGATTTTGTCATTTGATTTATATTTATTGACATGAAAATCATCATCCGATATTAATTATTGGACCGTTTACACTTTGTGTGTCACATAAGTTTCAAAAATGAAATATAATTAGCTCAAATATAATACGTTTCCCAGGATGTGCTACCGGAGAGTTTGGCCCAAACTGTGCATCAAATTGTGGTTACTGTCGTGACGGTAACACGACGTGTGACACGCATAACGGGCACTGTCCAGCCGGATGTGCCGCTGGATACAAAGGAGGCGTCTGTAAAACCAGTGAGTTATTTTTGTATCTCTTTTCATGAAGTAAGCCTGAAGTAGGTCTTCTGTCACTTCTTTTCATTTACACAGTGTTTTCAAACCAGTGAGTTATTTTTTTCACTTTGCATGAAGTTAACTCTACTGTAACCTCTTTTTATTACCACATTTTTTATTGTTTAAGAACCTTCCAATTTGCAAAAGTGAGTTTCAACGACAAAAATTCAATAGCGAAAAATGTCTAATTGTATGTCCCATGAACGTCCCATAACATCTGTGTATAGGTGTTTTGAGAGGAAAGCAAAGTTTTCATAGGAAGGTTTTATCAGATTTTGTTACGATTACAAAATTAGAAACTGATCAGACACAAACTATTTCAAATGAATTATGTATTGTGGATTTGTGTTGATTGACTTTATCTTATAAAATGTATTTGCATATCATTATGTATACCAAGATAATGAATTTAAGTCAATGATTTCCATAAAAAATATTCCTTATTTGTTAATGCGTCATCAAGAATTGATTTTATAGTACGGATTTTTTTAACAAAAAAAAAGAATATTCATATTCTCGAAAGTTTGTTTGTTCAATGCAAACCTAATTTAAAAAAAAAAAACTAGTTATAAAATGCAAAGGATATTTGTGACACCCTTGAAATGATATTGAAATGTTTGAATGTTTTATTTTCTCCAACCGCTTTGTATTTAGTGAATTCTTAAAAGAACATAAACTTAATTTGATTTTTTATGCAAATATATAATTCATAAGTATACGGATAAAAGTATTTGCCAATAATTATGTACGCGAAAAATCATGATGAATATTTTATTGATTTTAGAACGAATGCGATATACGATTTTGAAGGATAGACTAGGACATATGTAGACTAATCAAATGTTTTACTGGCCATGAAAACTCTATTTACGAACATGGTTATAAAACTTATATTATGAGTCTATAAATATAATGATTTATTTTAGAAAATAAAACAAGTTTTGTACCGACAGCTGATACTGTCAGTCCGCATTCGACGACAACATCGACTACCGTGGAATTTGCAATGGCTGTGGATGTTATCGACAATGCAGGAACAATTCTTAATATTTAATTGCTTATGTTCTTATCTCACCTGAGCACAAAGTACTCAGCGTGAGCTTTTTTATAAGGTGTTTATCATTCAAACAAATTTCTTCCTGAAAATTTCAATCAATCTTTACAGGAATGTTCATAAGGTGGCCCTCTTCGAGAAATCATCTTTAGGTCACCCTGTTTCAACTTTCTTCATACCATATTGTTTCCTCAAATAATCTTGGACTCATGGGGGCGGTACTACTTTTTTAGATATATATTAATCTATTGGAAAGACGTTGATAATTTTCTCCTAAGAATCCGCTGGACGAATTAAAATAATTTCATATAAAGGATCCTTAGTCGACCTTCAATTACATTTATTCACCCAATTGTTTTTTAAGTAATTTAATAGAAAAAATCCTAAGGTGACTCTGTTTTCTAATTTCGTCACCCCATGTTGATTCATAAAAATGCATTAATAAGTTTACATATATATTTCTAAGGTGACATTTTTAGCCAAACTTCAATTCCTCTTAGTCTAATCTGATACCATGAATGGAGAATTCCAACTAGCTCGGTTTAACATACACGCGAGCATACACTTTGTTTGCATACAGACTGTGTTGCCCACAAACTGCAGGATTAATATTTGTCCTACTATTGACGCCAAATATCAAAATGGAAGTAGAGTTCCTTTTTTCAACCTTACCTAGCTAACAGCCTAGTCAAGAATCTTATCATGTCTGCAAATCCTTTCTTCCGTTATCTAAAAAAACAGTTTATATCAAAAGATACGTACCCTAGCCATTTTGTAACCTCGCAAGATACCGACTTTCATTTATCAGACGCCAAAATAAATCCAAAACTTACCAATATTTGTTTTATCTCTTGACTTAATGTAGACACATATATTAGCATTTTGCAACTTTTCAAAATAGGTTTATGTGTATTTACCTTCAATGTTAATAGTCATATGACCGTATTAATATTTTCGAACCCATGATAGATCTTTTATGGGGTTCTCACGAGAAGTCAGATATTTTGTACAAGCTTCTCTTCCATGCAGGATCCGAAGAACAAAGGATACTTTTACGAAGACTTTTCGTCTTGTTGTTAAATAAATTCGCGAACACAATATTGTGGTGTGTCTATAACTTTTTTTAAAAATACGCTTGTGCAATATTTGTGTTAACTAGAATTTTCTTCGAACAACGACTAATTCATTATTTAAATACATTTGTTCCCAGTTTTAGTGCAATGGTGCTTTTCATTATGAAACTATTTGATCACAAAGTTTTGAACCTTTTATTTGCAAAGGCGTGTGTGATGTTCATATTTTAACCAATAACTGCATCGTGTCTTTGAAAAGTTTTTTGCATCAGGTGCTCTCAATTGTATTCCTTCGTCTGCAGATAGAGCCGAGATCCCTAATACTTGGGGTTCACCTATTAGTTTATCATTATTTGTTTTATTATTAAGTTTCTTCAAGTTAATGCGTACTTTAATAAAATTTACCTTTTACGTTTTTAATTTATTCGGTATTGTTGGGTTAAGAGTGAGGTTGTGCACACAAACTGGTTTTTAAACCCCCAGTAAATTTGAATTTTACTGACCGTTCCAAGGCGGTTCCTAACAAACCTTGATAAACACCCCTTATTGTTTATATAGTATATATGTACTGTGTTGTTTGTGGATTTTTGTGCTGTTGTTCCATGTTTCTTGTTTGTGATTGTTTGTTTGGCGTTTACCATGTGCCATTAAACGGGGTTAATGTTTAAACTTTGAGCTACTGAGCTTGTTTCTGTAGTTATTCATATAAATATTCATTACAATATGTTTAACTCAATTCTTGAATATGTGGCCCAATCGCTTATAAGCAACAGAAACAACTTAGAAACGTATTGAAATACAATCCTGATTGGGTACTAAACATTGTACCGTATACACGTTAAGTTACACATAGGATTCAATACTGCAATATAGTTAGCTAAAATATAATTTATTTTCCAGGCTGTGCTGCCGGAGAGTTTGGCCAAAACTGTTTATCTAATTGTGGCTACTGTCGTGTCGGTAACACGGCATGTGACATGTACAACGGGCACTGTCCAGCCGGATGTGCCGCTGGATACAAAGGAGGCGTCTGTAAAACCAGTGAGTTTTTTCACTTTCATGATATAAACCACTTCTGTCACCTCTTTCTATTAATACGCTTAAATTAGAAACTGTCAAGATGCAAACATTGTTTACGATTTCAAATGAGCTATGTATTGTAGATTAGTGTGTGATTGCCTCCTTTATTTTAAGAAATACATTTGCAAATATCTCATGTAAAACATCCATCATTAAGAAGCCATTTTACACTTTTAATTGGATAGTGTGGACTATTTTGACACAAACACGTATTTATATTTTAGAAATAAGTTTTCGTTAAATGTAATTGTAATTTTAATAACAAATCATTGTACAATGCAAAATAAATGTTTTGCACACTTCAAAATAACAGTGAAATGTTTAAATTTATTACCACCCTTATCTTTTTTTTGTTTAGATAATCAATAAAAGAACATATTTCTTTTATTTTTTGTTGCAATAGAACAAACATTTTAAGAATCACGATGAAGGTTTTAACAAATAACTGACACCGAAAAAGGTGTTGAAAATCGTATTGATTGTATTCCGAATGCGATATAGGATTTAGAAAGATAGGATCTGGATTAAATGTAACCGTTTCAAATGTTTAACTGGCAGTTAGAAGTTTATTTTAAAATATGGGAATATTTTTTTATGATTTTATAATTAATGATTTTTCCTTTAGTAAATAAAACTACTTTTTCGCAGACAGTAGGTACTGTCGGTCCGCAGACGAAGAAAACGTCGACTACGGTGGAATTTGTAATTGTTACGGATGTTATCAACAATGTGGGAAAAGTTGTCAACATTTCTGCCTATGTGTTTAGTTCACCTGAGTACAAAGTGCACAGTGTGACCTATTGTGATAGGGTGATTGTCCTTTGTAAGTCGTCTTCCATCGTCAGTTGTCGGTCGTCCGTCTTCAATATTTTCCTTCAAAATATTGCCACTTGTCCTTCTAAACAATTGGGATAGTTACAACCAATCTTCCCGGGAATGTTCCTTGGATGGTTCTCTTTCAGATTCCACCAAATAAGGTGGTTCAGTTCAAACCTATGGCTACCATGGCAACCGAAAGGAACTACTTTGAAAGTCTTCTTCAAAGAAACAGCTGGCCCAATTTCAAAACAATTTGACAGAAATGCTCCTTATATAACCTTGGGTCGAATTCCTTCATCCCATTTTGATTCGTAAAAAAACATGGCCTCTAGGGGTCAGGGTTTCTTTTCACAATAGAACGTCTATATTTATACTTTCAAATATTCCCCTCAGAATCCGCTGGTTTGATTATAATAATGTCCATTACAATACAGATTGTTCCTCCGGAGAATACGGACCTGGTTGTACGTCACATTGCGGTCAGTGTAGCGATGGGAACACAACGTGCAACGCATTCAACGGTCATTGTTCGAGCGGATGTGCACCTGGATACAAAGGAGATGTATGTTCAACTTGTAAGTGTAGATCTATTTTAGAAAGGTAATGTACTACAAAAATTGTATATTGCAATGACCATTCACACTGATATGCATACGTACATTGTATTACATATGTTTTAAGTGTAAATACTTTTGTTTAGTCGCTTGTCACAGTGCCTTAACATTATACGCGCAGCTTATGAATAATTTAAATGTAATAAAATGGAATAACCTTACTGTTTAGATATTTCAAATGGAGTATTTTTTTAAAGGATAATAATACTTTTTTTTTATTTGATATCTGACTGTTTTATTCAAACAGCATGTGCACCCGGAGAGTTTGGGGCGGGATGTACATTTCAATGCGGTCAGTGTCGTGATGGCAACATGACGTGCATCACTGACAATGGCCACTGTCCTACTGGGTGTGCACCCGGATACAAAGGAGATTTATGCCAAACACGTATGTCTGAATGCAGTAACATGCATGGTTGTTCAAGGTGACACTCTTTTGTAAATTGATTGATATGCCAATGAGGTTCACAATCGTAAAGTTCTGATTATAAAACACTAAGTTCTTCAACACATATTGATTCTAGATGTAACTTATGTCGCCTTTAACCGCTTTGAGTTACATGCACTTCTTCCGCCTTTCTTTCAAAAAACGCTAGCATCGGTTGCATTAATAATAAATAAACAACAAGCAGTCACTTTCAGCAAAGACATTAAACACCATGCTCATTCATCAGAGGTCCATTGGTAATAAATCTTACCTCTGATACAATCGCTGCATAATTGAGTTTAAAACAATAAACATAATATTTCTTGATGTCATCGACGTCCAATCAAAACGCTTGTTGCATTAAGCATACCAAACTATCGATCACTGACCATCGATACGCTGTTTTGCCGCTAAACTTTTTTCATCCGTTTTGAAAAGTTGAGTTAGCACTCTGTTTTGATACGAATATGAGTTTTCGTAGCAAATATCTTTTTCAGTGATTTATTTTAAAACACAAGTCATTCAGGTAGTTACTGCAATTTCATAATGGACAATTATTTTAATGAAGTAGTAGTTAATAGCGAATATTTATTAAGTCAACCATCAAATATTGAAATAAAGCTACGAAACAAAATTTTACTCTTAAATAAAAATATAAGGATCACACATTTCACAATTGTATGCGTTATAATGCAAGTAGGTTTAAGGTCAATATGATTTATTTTTTTCATCGGGACTATACGGGGGAAGTGGGGGACAAATTGGGCGGGTTTTCTTCGGGTATGGAGCTGTAGAGGGTGGTATATTGACGTTGACACAATCAATTGTTCACACTAAGTTCTGATTATCAAATACATATTTAAAATATCCAAGCAAGTTCCATTTTAAATATAAATGTGGTAGTTATAATGTCATCTCGCAAGTCATAAACGATGGCCAATATTACATAACTTTCCCCGCAGAGATGATACATGGAGGGCCATAAACCAATATCGCGCATTCCAATACACCGGTCCAATTAATGCTACTTATTAAACGGAAACGTACGTTTGAAAATGCGTAAACCGAATTTTCAGTTTCCCTGGATCTAAATTATTCAGATAAATTGAGATTCATGTATGTTTAATATCAAAAGACAGATATATATATCTGTCACTTCTTGATACCTATGTATCGAGGGTTCTCAAATAAACTTAAAGAGGACCAAAATGTAAATATCAAATGAACATTAAAAAGTATCAAATGAAATATTTTCCTTTTTGTATATAATGAATGAATTAATGAATTAATTAATATATTATTTATCCATCCATCCATCCATATATCCATCCATCCATCCATCCATCCATCCATCCATCCATCCATCCATCCATCCATCCATCCATCCATCCATGCATTCATTCATTCATTCATTCATTCATTCATTCATTCATTCATTCATTCATTCATTCATTCATTCATTCATTCATTCATTCATTCATTCATTCATTCATTCATTCATTCATTCATTCATTCATTCATTCATTCATTCATTCATTCATTCATTCATTCATTCATTCATTCATTCATTCATTCATTCATTCATTCATTCATTCATTCATTCATTCATTCATTCATTCATTCATTCATTCATTCATTCATTCATTCATTCATTCATTCATTCATTCATTCATTCAATCATATTCTTTCATTCATTCATTCATTCATTCATTCATTCATTCATTCATTCATTCATTCATTCATTCATTCATTCATTCATTCATTCATTCATTCATTCATTCATTCATTCATTCATTCATTCATTCATTCATTCATTCATTCATTCATTCATTCATTCATTCATTCATTCATTCATTCATTCATTCATTCATTCATTCATTCATTCATTCATTCATTCATTCATTCATTCATTCATTCATTCATTCATTCATTCATTCATTCATTCATTCATTCATTTATCCGTTGACTTTATTTTTATTGATTTGTATGTCCCTAAACGTTTTAGGTTCCAAATAAGTATCATGCAATATTTTCGAAAATACCCAATGACATACGGCGCTGTCAGCACATACCTGTCAGCGCACAAAGCTTCGATGTATTTTGATAATTCATTCATCTAATTAAAACTTCAAATAATTTTAACACCATGTTTCTGCAATATTTGTGTACAATAATTGTCTTTAAACAGTGGCTACAGAATAATTTAAATGAATGTGGACGTAATTATATCAACGTTACATTAGACTTTAAAGTCCAATCGCCTTTTAATCTTCATATTTTTTCAAACATATTAGTAAACAATCCTAAATGAAGGAATAAATTGCGTGATTAATGTCATTATAGTGGTATGAACGCATTTATGCTGATTAAAGGCTGTGATGACCGAAGGAATCCTTGCGTACTTTAACCAGCCCAGCTGCGTTCATATCCCCGACAATGACATCGATCACGCAATTAATAACTTATATTGATACCAATAGATTGTTATTTCTTTCCAGAATTGTTAAACACTTTCTAATTGTTTTATCCCTTTATATAATTTATCCCATACTAGGAATAACCGATGTAGTACAAACACAAATATGAGATCAACTTAATGTGTTCTTACTGTTATTCTGTCATTTGTTTTGATTTTAACATTGACAAAGTATCGTTTAAGATGTATTTAGCATACAAATAAACTGTCCAACAGAAAAGCAACTCTTTAGGTAAAACATAGAGTTGGGAGTCATAACAAAGTCCATTACAATACAGATTGTTCCTCCGGAGAATACGGACCTGGTTGTACGTCACATTGCGGTCAGTGTAGCGATGGGAACACAACGTGTTACGCAAATGACGGTCATTGTTCAAGCGGATGTGTACCTGGATACAAAGGAGATGTATGTTTAACTTGTAAGTGTAGATCTATTTAAGAAAGGTAACGTACTACACAAATTGTATATTGCAATTCACACTGATATGCATACGTACATTGTATTGCATATTTTAGGTGTACACACTTTTGTTTATTCGCTTGTTTCATTGGTTTCATTATACATCTGTGTAACCTATTAATAATTTAAATGTAACAAAATAGAATACTCTTACTGTTTAGATATTTCAAATGGAGTACATTTTAAAGGATAATAATACTATTTTATTTTATTTGATATCTGATTGTTTTATTCTAACAGCATGTGCACCCGGAGAGTTTGGGGCGGGATGTACATTTCAATGCGGTCAGTGTCGTGATGGCAACATGACGTGCATCAATGACAATGGCCGCTGTCCTAATGGGTGTGCACCCGGATACAAAGGAGATTTATGCCAAACACGTATGTCTGAATGCAGTAACATGCATGGTTGTTCAAGGTGACACTCTTTTGTAAATTGATTGAAATGCAAATGAGGTTCACAATCGTAAAGTTCTGATTATAGAACACTAAGTTCTTCAACACATATTGATTCTTGAAGTAACTTATGTCAACTTTAAACTCTTTGAGCTGCGTGTTCTTGTTCTGCCTTTCTTTTAAAAACGCTAGCATCGGTTGCATTAAAAATAGATAAACGACAAGCAGTCACTTTTAGCAAAGACATTCAACACTAACTTATAGATGAGATGAATGAATGAGTGAATGAATGAGTGAATGAATGAGTTAGTGAGTGAGTGAGTGAGTGAGTGAGTGAGTGAGTGAGTGAGTGAGTGAGTGAGTGAGTGAGTGAGTGAGTGAGTGAGTGAGTGAGTGAGTGAGTGAGTGAGAGAGAGAGAGAGTGAGTGAGTGAGTGAGTGAGTGAGTGAGTGAGTGAGTGAGTGAGTGAGTGAGTGAGTGAGTGAGTGAGTGAGTGAGTGAGTGAGTGAGTGAGTGAGTGAGTGAGTGAGTGAGTGAGTGAGTGAGTGAGTGAGTGAGTGAGTGAGTGAGTGAGTGAGTGAGTGAGTGAGTGAGTGAGTGAGTGAGTGAGTGAGTGAGTGAGTGAGTGAGTGAGTGAGTGAGTGAGTGAGTGAGTGAGTGAGTGAGTGAGTGAGTGAGTGAGTGAGTGAGTGAGTGAGTGCGTGCGTGCGTGCGTGCGTGCGTGCGTGCGTGCGTGCGTGCGTGAGTGAGTGAGTGAGTGAGTGAGTGAGTGAGTGAGTGAGTGAGTGAGTGAGTGAGTGAGTGAGTGAGTGAGTGAGTGAGTGAGTGAGTGAGTGAGTGAGTGAGTGAGTGAGTGAGTGAGTGAGTGAGTGAGTGAGTGAGTGAGTGAGTGAGTGAGTGAGTGAGTGAGTGAGTGAGTGAGTGAGTGAGTGAGTGAGTGAGTGAGTGAGTGAGTGAGTGAGTGAGTGAGTGAGTGAGTGAGTGAGTGAGTGAGTGAGTGAGTGAGTGAGTGAGTGAGTGAGTGAGTTAGTCTGGAAGTCTGGATGGGTGGGTGGGTGAGTCAGTCAGTCAGTCAGTCAGTCAGTCAGTCAGTCAGTCAGTCAGTAGGTCAGTCAGTCAGTCAGTCAGTCAGTCAGTCAGTCAGTCAGTAAGTCAGTCAGTCAGTAAGTCAGTCAGTCAGTCAGTCAGTCAGTCAGTGCCCCTCCCCCTTAAAAAAAAGCTGTACAGTACACAACCTCTGTGTATTGATCTTAATTGACTAATTATCTTAGCAGATCTCCGATATGAGTATCCTGTTGTGCAGTTTTGGAGGTGTTATTATAGAAATGGTCTCTAAATGGCCCTGAGCCATAATAAATACACAGGAAACTGGCCCCATACTGTGACATTAAGTCTTTAATGACGTATTAGTATTTACAAGTTTTCTAAAACAAACAAAAGGGACGAACACAATCACAGTCACGAATAACTATATTTTGTTGTATTTTACCCTAGCGTGGTTTGGAACCTTGTGAGAAAAATTAAAACATGCTAATTTTCAAGCTATATGAGCGCTATTATGTAAATATATTGATGTACTATTTGATTTGAAGAATATATCTTTAAAAAAGCAGCTTTAAACCATAATAAATTTTAATATAAGTAAGTATATCCCATGACTTGATTTGTATTGATTTGTATGTCACTGATCGTCTTAAGTTTCCAATATGTATAATAAAATATCGTTGCTTTACCAACTGGCATTACAAATACGAAGCTGTCAGCACGTACCTGTCAGCGCAAAAAAAAGCCTTCATGAAGTTTCATAATTTATGACTTATCATAATAACAACTTCAAATAATGCAACAAATATTTTTCTGCAATATTTTTGTACATTAACTGTCTTTAAACTGTGGCTACCGGCTAATTTAAATCAATGTGAACGCAATCATTTCAGCGTAATATTAGACTTTAAAGTCTAATCGCCCTTTAATGTACATTATTTTTCAAACTTATTGGTAACAATCCTAAATGAAGGAATGAATTACATGAATTGTTGTCATTACAGGGTCAGGGGTATGAACGCAGTCGGGCTAGTTAAAGTCTTTTGTGCCGGAAGGACTCCAAGTGTACTTTAACAAGCGCAGCTGCGTCCATGTCCCCGATAATGACATCAATCACGCAATTCATTTCTTTAATTGACACCAATAGCTTGTTAATTCTTTCCATTATTGTTAAAAAATACTAAATTCCGTTTAAGGAAACCTTACAGTACAGTAAAACTGCGATCGCTCGAGGTCGCCAGGGACCGAGCCAAAACCTCGAGAGAACCGATGTTTCGAACGACCCGATTTTCAATTTTCCAGTTTGATATGAAATATCTTTCAGTGTATTTTAAGTTTGAAGTCGTCAAACAGACTGTTTACTTAGACACCGATTATGTGTTGCGTTGTGGAAATCGCTGTAATTATTTTCTGACTCCTCCTGTTAATATAACGACCCGTACATAACCAGAAACAGTTATCAATGACGCGGGGAAATATAATCACTACAGAACACTTTTTGGCGTTAAATTGAACAACTTATGACAATACGTTTTAAACATAATACATTTCCACTTTTCAACATGTTAATTAAGGGCTTTCGTTGGATGCTGACACAAAGCATAACAAGATTAACAATTTTCAATTTATGTTAAAACGCGATGATTCGCGGCCCGAACATACCGAATGATGTTGCGCTCATCGGAAAATATTCGCCATTTCCGAAAGGCCGTTTAAAGAATAGAAGTTACGGTGTAAATATTAGCTATTAAACATCGGTTTGTTTGAACTTTTAAACTAGTGTAATGACACGTTAGGGTTTTAATTACAATACAATAAGTTAACACAATACCTTCCAGCCTGTGCTGCGGGAGAGTTTGGACGAAACTGTACATCTTACTGTGGCTACTGTCATGACGGTAACACTACGTGTGACACGCACAACGGGCAATGTCAAGCCGGATGCGCCGCTGGATACAAAGATGCCTTATGTAAAACTAGTGAGTAGTTATTTCGTTATATTTAATCTAGTAAAATACTGTATTGTTTCTTACCTTTCCGTATTGACAAAATAAAACAGTTTTGAAGGACCAAATCACAAAATCGTCCTAAGGTCAACTCGTCATGCGTACTTACTTATAAGTGAGTATGTAATAAGAGAATGATTTAATCGGGAAGACTTGTATCTTTTTTTAAAACATCTTTTGATTAGCTAGAGTAACAAACATAAGAATCGTTCCAGTTGCAAACTTTGCCGACACTCTCAAATTTGGTATAAATTGTGGCTTTGTGGGGATAAGGCTAATTTAATTTATATTGTTTTTACTTTTGTTTTGTGAAAGTTCCATAAATAACATAAGTGTTTGTTAAGTCTGTATCTCCATGGAAATGCGCGCCTAACTGGTAAATTTTGCCACGGACACTCATTGTGACGTTATATTGATTTTAGTCTGATTATAAAACATATCCGATATAACTGATATGTAGACAAGATTAGATATGTTAGTAAAAAAATAACATTGTACCGAGAGCATGTGGCCGAATAATAATTTTAAGGTTTTTCATTTGTCCCGATCAAATCCTTCCTGACATGTTTTTTGTTCGTTTTTCCATTTGCATTTTGTGTAACTCCTAGAGCATAATTAAGATTGAATACTTATTTGTTTCGTATTTTTCACATTTGTTAACATAATGACTTAAAATCAATACTTGCTTGTTTGCTTGAATTATTTGTTTAGTTCATTTGACGATGTTTGACGTGTTATGTTTTTAATAAATGTTTATATGGGATGAACTATTAGATATCGCCGTGAATCAATTTAGTAAAATCTTACAGTATGTGACTCCGGCGAGTATGAAGCCGGGTGTACATTCAGGTGTGGTTACTGTAGTGATTGTGTTCCTTATTTTTATTTGCATTAGTGTATATATACCATCAAATATCTACACCAAATGTCCGTACACAATTTTTTTTATCTTTTTTATTTAAGTTCGTTTTCATAGACAAAATTAATACTCTTATATACGTACTATGATAATAAGCATAAAGCGTATTTAGGCAATGCATTGAAATGAAGATGTAAATCAATGGCATTTTCAAGTACCTTAGCATAGTATCCCTGCTATCTGAGAACTATCCCTAGTTTATAAAAAACAATAGCAAGTGCACTGTAAAACAATGTTTTGTCCTCATTGATTTATTAAGAAATGAAATATTTATTCAATGAGTTATTTCCCTCCCTTATAACCCACTCAAGCTTTTGTTTTGCTAGATGCATACAATAAACACTTTCTAGAGCTAGATATTCCTTTCTGAATCTTTTTGTTCCCTATACCCGTGACAACTAAATTAAATTTGGAAATTTTAAGAAGTTTTTGTGAAAGCAAGTTGACAAAAGTAACGACGCGTCTCTCAAGAGAATGTGAATTTACTAATTTTGGGAAGAATATCAGCAAAAATGTCATTGTTTCAACACATCGCTATGCAGCCACATCGAAGGAAAATGTAGAGCTGATTAATGTAACCCTGGATGGAACAGGATAAATACTATTGCAATGACGGCTAGTGTCAGCGAAATTAACCTGCATATACAAGAAATATGAATGTTGACTAAGTTTTATTTGGAGGTCATCAAATTTGAAGATAATGATTTTAAGTCATTCTTCTGAAAGCAAAACAAAATTAAGAAAAATGTTGATTCACACCGTTAATAAAACACGACAGTGCAGTTAAAAAAACGAAATAACGTTTTTAAAAACAAAGGATTTAAAAATATGTTAACCTTTTAAACTAGCCACACTAGCAATTGACTGAATCTTATTTGTATCGATACTGTGCATCTAATTTAAGAATGTGATTCTTGAACATACGGTCAAAACTGCAGCCAACAATGCCATTACTACAACAATTCGAATTGTAATCATGTCGACGGAACATGCCACATATGTTCACCTGGATGACAGAGCAATTCGTGCAATTTATGTACGTAGCTTCAGTAGAAATAAGACATTACTATAAGGGATCACTACATTACATACATTTCCTAGATTTGAAGTCCTAAGACAATCACTGTACTAATTTCCTTCTGAAAGGACAATTTTTTCCAGACGAAGAGATACATAAACACATGGTAACCAATACTAAAATGAAATTATTTTTATTAATTTCTATTGTTTGGTATTCTATTCCTTTTATATTATAGTTATAATATCATAATATTGTTAAGAATATGATTACTGTTTCTTTGGGCAAAACTGCTCTCAAAACTGTCATTGTTTTAATGATTGCGACTGTAACCGTATTGATGGATCAGGTGAAAACAAACGATTTTCACCTAGATGGCAAGGTGACTCCTGCAGTCGAATGAGTGACAAACAACATTCAGCCAAGATTGTAACTACACTTGCAACTGGGTAAATGGAACGTCGTGTAATCCACTCAACGGGAGCTATGACAGTCCTACAAAAGTGCGGCCGGCTGGCGGGAAGCTAGCTGTAGTGTCGGTGTGTAAACATAAAATACTGCCTTTGATATATTATACCACTTGTTTCAGCTGCATGATTAATATGATACATTTGTGCAATCATTACATGCTCGATTTTAAATGTATTGATACGCGACTTCAAGTCATTACTTGGACATAAATGTCAAATATTGTATAAATGTGGATTTAAGACCTACCAAATTGGAAATGATTAAATACATACTCTCGTCTACGGATTAAGGGAGTATTGCACGAATGCTGCAATCGTGCAACCAGCAGCGTTATTTTTCTTCCTTTACAGAGTGCCGCCCAGAAACATTCGGATATAATTGCTCACTAACCTGTCATTTTATAATCATTGAGACTGTAAACATATAAACGGAATATGTGGCAAATATCGATGTTCAGCTGGATGGCAAGGACAGTCATGTAGTCAACATTGTAATAAAATAAAATTTGGTCAAGATTGTAATCGTACATGTAACTGTTTAAATGGAACGTCGTGCAGTCCAAAGAACGGAACCTGTAACAATAAAATGTGTGAGGACGGTTGGCGTGGACCAAGTTGCAGTATCGGTGGATAAACATTGTGCACTGAATTATTGAACATGAACTATTCTAAAGTATTTTTTGCATTTATTCAGCCAAGACATATAATTGAAGCTTTCTAACATTTCTTTTACAAGCTCTGAAAGTGCAATTGTTTAGATGATGAGCGATGTCACCCTATATATCCAACGTGTAAAAACAAGAAATATTATTCTGGTTGGCATGGGAAAGCTTCCAGTTAATCGTGTGACATAAGGAAATTGGCCAAAATTGCAGCTACACATGCAACTGTGCATATGGAACGCCTTTTGAGCACGTCAGTGCACTGTGTCTGATTCTGAAATGCGACGATGGATGGCGGGGGACAAATTGCAGTGTCGATGTCTCAAACAGAACACACTACCCATCGTGTATTTGAACCTCCCGTGTGTGTATTTTGTCCTCTTTTCCCGCTATCAAAAAGAATGAATTGCATACACATATCGTTTGATGAGACATGTTTGATATGTAATACTGGTTGATGTACAAGTGGAAATCAACTTTTGAATTACTTCAAGTTATACAGTCGGCGATTTCAAAACATTTAACCTTGTGTTTAGGTTATATGCAGCTTTGCTTACAGATGCTTTTTGCTTAGTTGCTCGGCGCTTGCCATTATACCATTTCCGTATTCAAAATGTAAATTAGTGTAAAAACTCAACCTTAACCTTAAAGTAGGTCGATTGAGTAGTATTTTATCAAGCATTATTTCTAAAAGAATACTATACACATTTGAAGGAATCAAACAAATGACTGACGTCGTAATTAAGATATGTATGGAGTACTGTTTAATATTTATATGATCAAAGACCTTGTAAAAAATATATTTAATCTCCAGATCACCTAGCTGCAATTGTAATAATCCTTTTAAAAGTTTGACTCTGCTATTTATTGTGAAATCGCGTAAATGTTATGACTTTTGACACCAGACCTCTACTTAAATCAAATTTGTTTTAGCGCTGTAATTGATAAATGAATACTATTTCACAAACATATCAGGGCAGGGTACAGGTCTTACATTTTCCAAACATATCTACACTACAGCATCTCAAATAACATGTTTGCAGTCTTAGTATTCATTACAATAGTTTTTTTTCCAGCGTTGAAATTGTGAGTAGAACAGTTTTTCCGAAATAATGTCCTCTTAGCAGGCAATTTGAATCAACATTATAATATATTTACAATTTTTAATCCTTCTTGTTATTCTATAAGAATGCGGAGTTAAACGATTTGGAATGAACTGTTCGGAAGAGTGCCATTGTGAGGAGTGTCACCATATCAACGGGTCCTGTTCGTACTTCTCAAAGCCATGCGATTCGGGATACCAAGGGGATTCCTGCACCGAGAGTAGATATTTCAACCTTCTTGCATTATTTGATCGAAATTATTTTAACTTTGCAGTTGTGTAAGGTTTTGTTATTATATCTTCATTCCCGTCACTGACATTTAAGTAGAGCATGCTTCATTATGTGTGCATAAGTTCATAAACAAGTAAGACAAGTTTCACCTAATATGGGTATAAGATTGATAAAACTTTGCAATTGTCAATTTTATTTTTAAGCAACGTCTTTTTACGAGATCGATAGATGTCTTTTGAAATACTCAATATGATATTGTTTTCGTTTGTGCGTATAGATGTTTGCCTCCTTTTTCCAAATTATGAAATCAATCAATATAATAGTAATAAATATATACAGTTTTCAATATTTTTTTAAATATATTTATACCAACCTTTTCAGAACTTACACAATCCGAATCAACATCACCAATCGGTGGTATTGTTGGAGGTTTAATGGGTACCCTAATAGCTGTAGCAGTTGGGGTCGGTGTCGTCGTTATAATAAGAAGGAAGTAAATACTCGTTTTCACACGAATACATAATTATACACAAATACACGACATGGTTTAACTCATTTTAAAAGATAGGAATTACATATAGGTATAGGTGTACACAATTGGGATAAAACACAATTTGTATTTATGTCTATAAATGTCCTTCATGGCGGGTGATATTAGATATACTGAATCGGCTGAATGCTAGAAGGTATATAATTTAAAAAAATATAAAAGATAGAACTATTATCTAGCTATGTCAAATGAATTTTTATATTTATTGATACATTTTGACAGAATATTAAACAAAAAATAAAATTAAACAAAAATAATTATTAAAAATTTGGAATGCAAATTATGATTGTCAGTGTTGTGTAAATAATTGTATTGCATTACATTTCTCAGAAAGCTTAACAGCGATAAGCTTGACAAAGACTCCTCAAATAAACCACCGGCAAGATCAAATCCGGACAAACCTGATACATTTGAGATAAGGAATAATGCTTCCAACAATCCTACGTATTCTGAAAACGGTATCTATTTCTATAACATTTCTATTTTGTTGTTATTTTTCCAAATATACATTTTTAGAATTGTTTTCTCCTAATTAAACGTTTATACATGATTTGACAAAACGTTCTTGTTATATCAATCTGAATCAAATGAGGGCGATTACTACAGTTTTAACGAAGCCACACCTGGAATTAAAATTCAAGAGTTGTGGAGTTACATCAGAGAAAAAATGAAAAATAATCGAAAACATCTCTATGACGAGTTTTCGGTAAGAAACTTTCTGATTGAATTGATCATTATGAATCGCATTGAGTCAATCGGCATTATTCTGCAATTTACAGAATAGATGAGTCCTAATAGCAATGTATGTACAGGGATAAACCCAGCAAACAAAAAAAAGAACTTTGATTGTTTTAAGGCAAATGCTTAATCATCATAAGAAACCCACGAAATTACATCTTACAGAAATATTGATATCGATGTTTACTTTGCTTTACCTAAATTTCAATATTTGTTCTAGAGTTGTAAATGGAATTCTTTTTCATTATTATTCCTAGCTGTCATTGATTGACCATTTCCGCAGTTCTGTGTTTTCTCTATTTGTTGCAGACGTTACCAACTGGACTGGTCCATAAACATGATGTCGCAGCTCAGGAAATGTACAAAGGCAAAAACAGATACAAGGAAATGTATGCATGTAAGCCTAAACCACATTTGTCTACTTGTTTGTGCAATTGAATGGATCTTATGTCGTTTGGCCAGAGAGAATACGTTTGATCAATGTCTACGTTACGTTTTATGACATTAAACGTCAATAGAAATGTGACGTCATAACTTAATACGTTCAATCTGCAATGCGTTAATTAGAGCGTTTGCTAAACGTTATAAAACTGTTTTTTTTTTGTTATCCCTACTGCAACATACACTGCAAGCGGGGAACCACAAGCAACGTTCGCCGCAAACGCGTTTACTGAACGCATGACTGATGACTGATTTTCATTTGATTTCGGATGAAAAATAGTAAAATATTCTTATTTCATTCTCTTTGCTGCAGTCATCATTGGTCAACTTTATTTTCTAATAATATTTTTGTACGTATTTGCTGCTGTTTTCTAGATGAGTTGATAAAGGTATTACATACCCCCAATACATGGGAAATCATATTGTTATTACTTGAGCTGTCTGTCCGTCGGTCTGCCTGTCTGTATGTGTGTCTGTCAGTTTGTCCGTCACATATCGTGTCTGCTCTATAACGTTTGAACCGTTTGAACGATGTTAAAAATAACTTGCAACAAATGTTCACCATTATAGTATGTATGGAGCGCATGTTACAAGCAGCTCCGTTCAAGGTCAATGTTTCGCTTAGATGTCACAATCATATGACTATCATCCGACTGCATTTTGTTTCCTCTCCATTTCTCTTGAAACGCTTGAATGATTTTAAAATAACTTGACACAAATGTGTACTTTATTGAGACAAAATTCACTGCGCATGCAACAACAAGCTCGGTAAAAGGCCAAAGTCACACTTTGATGTCAAATGTCATGAATACATCTTGTTTTTGCTCCACATAGCTAAAACCGCTTTAAGAATTTTGAAATTGCTACCTACAAATGTTTACATAATTAAGACTACGTACAGATCACATGTTTAATGCAGCTCGGTTAAAGGTCAAGGTCTGCACTTTGAGGTCAAAGGTCACATGAATATAATAAGCCTATATTTCGTGTCCGCTCTATGCCGCCTGACATGAAGGTCACGGTCAAACTGATATGTGAAAAGTCATATGACTATATTTTGACTATATTTCTTGTCCGTTCAATATCTCTTGAACTACTGGAATGTTAAGTAACTCACCATAAAATTATTAATATACTGCGACGATGTGCAGAGCGCAGTACAGTACATGGCCATGGCCAGCCAAAGGGTTTGAAGGTTCTTTGCCTATGCCATGTCAATTTGAAGGATTTTGAAATTACTGTCTACAAATATTCATTATATTAAGAAGATGTGCAGAGCGCATGTTACAACCAACTCGGTTCAATGTCACAGACATGCTCCGAAGATATATTGATTCTGCTAAATATATCTTGTAATGTTAGGGATTGAGATTTATATTTGATTACAAAAATATCCATCAAGTTTGACTTAGTTATAGATGATTTATTTGTTGATTATGCAATGGTATTCTGCTCCTCAGCCTTTGCACAGTATTGTTTAAGATTAATCAGTGGGTCACAGGTCATATTTGCTTTTTTGCCATTGTTGAATTTAATTTTAATTATGTTTTAATACGACCATACGTTACCAAGCGGTCGTTGACACTTTACCTGCATAATGACCCATGTTTATTTTGACATTAGTATGTAAAAGGTCACAGTGAATTTTAATACTAAAAGCTTGTCTGATTGATAATAATAGTCGGCAACAGGTGTCTTCACATTATTTGGACAGAGTTGGCATATGGTGCAGATGACCCATATTGAGTTTGAGATGGGTACATCAAAGGATATAGTCGCGGAGATCTTTCACACAAAATATTGTCTGATTATTAACTTGCGTATGTTGGACCTACGGTCATCTAACGTGGAATGTATACTGGTCATGACCTGCAGATAAATCTGATTTAATTTGATATCAAAGGTCAGGGTCACATTCAGTTTGAATACAAAAGCTTGTCCGATTGATGTGTTCACTATGCTTGTGTCTACGGCATTTACACCATTAAAAGAGGTTGAACGTAACCTGTTATTGACATATATTAATTTTGAGATTATTTCGTCAAAAGTCGTGGTCCTGGTTATCTTGTCCGATTTATAGGTCATGAACTGCAAATGAACCATACTGATGATTGAAATTATGTGCCAAAGGTCATGCTCGCGGTGGTGTTAAATAAAAAACGCTTGTCTGATTGATAACAAGGGCATTTGTTGTCAGCAGATATATTCCGTTGAATTGGAGCTCAGTAGGTCAACACAAGGAGGCTGTTCGATCAATAATAACATAATTATTGGGCCTACGCTCTAAAAAAAAAGATATTTTACATCAATAATTATTCCGATGAATTACTACAATATGGTAGGGCCTATTGGTTACAAACAATTAATAAAGGTTGGTCATGGTCTGCAAGTGACCCATATTGATTCTGATACTAGTAAGACAAAAGTAATGGATGCAGTGATATTTGACACAAAAACCTTGAAGAATTGATAACTCGAGTTTGCTCGGATCTAAGGTCTTTAAACTTGGTAAGCGAGTGGGTCAGGAAAACAGATGACCTCTTTCGCGGTAATCCGATCAAGGTTACGGTGACCTTAAACCAAATTACCTTGTCAGATCGATATAAAGAGCATGCATGAACCTCAAACGTGTCATAAACCAATCGGTTACCACTTAAATTCACTTTGGCGCAGCCATCTCTTTATCTGTATATCTGTATAACTTGAATTGCCCATTTCCATAACTAAGGTATCTATTAAACTTATTTACTCAACCATGCCTATAATAACCTTTAAAAGTGGTCAATATCTAAACCCTCTATACTTTGTCTTGTTTCTATTTTTCTCTTTTCAGACGACCATTCACGAGTACCTCTTAAAAAAACAAAGCCAGACGATACGGACTATATCAATGCTTGTTTCATCAATGTACGTTACATATTTTGATTAATATTGAATCCGAACAAAAACATTTAATTTCGTTTGTTTTTTATTTAAACATTGTTTAATGATTCAAATTGGCTTCATATATTTCGAATGTTTGTTTTATAAGTTAATTACTTTAACAGATAACATTTGATATACGAGACTCACTGTTCATGTTTGTTTGTAGGGTTATGAGAAAGTTCACAAATTCATCGCATCGCAAGGTAAGTCATAATAATTACTTGTTTATAATGTTCCTGTCAAAATCTCGCGGAGAGCTACTATCTAGCTATATCATATATAATGAGTGGACCTGTTACTATTCTTTGACGTCAACAGTCAATATATCGTTTTCCACATTTTTTATTGCACCAAGGTCCAACGAAGAACATGATTGATGACTTTTGGCGGATGGTTTGGCAACAAAAGGCCGATAAAATTGTGATGCTGACAAATCTTATAGAAATGGCTTCGGTATTTGACTTCGCTACCTATATCAAGCATCTAGCTTGCAATCATTTTGTTGGTGAAGAGTATCAGTATATAAATCTTTGATTCTTATTGTAATGAACTAGTATGTAAATCTTCAGTACTACTTGTAATGAGCTTATGTTTAAAAACAAAGTATATGAAAATACGAAATAAATACTCCTTGTTTTATATATTCATAATACCTTCTGTCCTCGAACTTGATTATTCAATATGAAATTGGAACAGAAATTTCTTATCTCTTAGATATTGGAGAATATTCAGAAAAAAAACTGCTTAAACGAACCTTTTCTCAACGTCGAATAAGATTCGCATCCATATTGACTACAGATAAAATGCATACAATACTGGCCAGAGAAGGATGACACCTGCTCATACGGCGGCATAGATATATCATACATCGACACGAAAGAACTCCAAGACTACAATATACGCACATGGGAAGCCGTGAAGGTACACCTGACTGGTATAATTAAGAAAATATCCATGAAAAATAACTGTCAACTGAAATCATTCATTCTTTTATTTTGTCAAATTATAAACACTAGGAATATGAGTGTAATTTGAAAATTCTTAATGTTTGCTTTCGTCTACAAAAAAAGCAGGGCTATTTTAACATTTTGCCTAGTTTAGTTGAAACACTGTTTTAGTAATGACTGCTCTGCTCTAGGTATATCTTTGTGTTCAGTTCGTAACAAAAAAATTTGTCAGCATTTGTTTAAAATCTACACGAATGAACAATGGAAATATCTCTGTTTAGGGGTGATCAATAATATTTTAAAATGTGTACAAATTATAATTTAAGACCGGCAGTAAACCACGTCGAATACGCCAGTTCCATTTCAAGACCTGGCCTGACAAAGATGTTCCAGACAGTGCTTGGTGCCTCGTCAACTTTTGGAAAGCTGTTGACACTAACAACTCAGCAAATGAATCACCAATTGTTGTGCACTGCAGGTAAGGCGATTGATTCTTAATCATAATGTCATTATTCGATGACATTTTCTGGATTCACTTTATCTTTCGTTACCTTTGACTGCAAAATCAATTGTCTATGGTTAAGTTGTATTCATCTCAAATAAGTGTGAGTGTTGCAAAGTTAAATTAACAGCATTTCATTTACATGAATGTAAAATATATTGAAACATTAGTTGCTTCAGTTGTTACACAGAGCAACTGATCATTTTATTATTCACAGTGCTGGAGTTGGTCGGACTGGAACATTCATTGCCCTTGACAACCTGATACACCAAGCAAAAAAAGAAAAGAGCGTTCGACCTCTACAAATGGTGCAGACACTGCGCAGACAGAGGGTGAACATGGTACAAACGAAGGTTAGTTACTTAATGAATAAACTGTTCGTTTATGTTACGAAGGTGAAATTTAACAGCTTAACAGAATAGTTAAAAAGACCAACACAAAATCCTCAACATTGATTGATATTATGTGCAATGTGTTTAAACCACTGAATAAGGTAAATGTCACAGTCATGCTTTTAACATTTTGCAATTATGCAGCCCATGTATCAGATAAGTGACTATTCATACATATTGTATAGGAACAGTACGTGTACCTTCACGAGACCGTAGCAGAAGCTTTGCTGATCGGCACACATCACGTGTACTCCAAGCAATTCGATAGTTTCTACAAGCACATGGTCAACAAAGAGCCCGGATCGCTGAAGACCAGGGTTGAAGAGCAGTTCAATGTGAGCTACTAAACTGTTACGAGAAAGATACATATTTAAATAAAAAATTGAAACGGCTAAAACTGTGTTTGCCTTAATAATCCTAATAATTTCATACCTATCAAGCTGATACTAATGAGGGTTGGTTAAATCTTTGCACTTGTAGTTTGAGCTCCTTTTCCAGAATCTACTTTAAGTTTGTTTTCCTCCTTCTAAAGGAACACTATGAGTTATTAACAACGCATTTTTAAATCACTAGACAAACTGGAACTGGCACTTATATATTGTCGATACCATACAAGATTTTTATTGCTTTACAGCTGATTGAAAATGGAATCACAGGAGAGACGGTACGGGAAAGTGGTCATGAATATGGAAACATGGAATCCCTGCCATCTGAAAGTAATTATGTAAAAACTTCATATACAGGACTGATTCTTGCTAAAGAAATACTTTTAGATTATTTTAATCATTATAAATGATGTTCATATAATTCATTCTGCTATTAATTTAATAGACGTATTTGTTATACAGTTGAACACCGTTAGTCCGAAACCGTAGGGACCCAAAAACTGCTTCGGAATAACGGTGTTTCGGATTAACAATTTTCCTCAAATGACGCCGTTCGCGAATTAAAGATGACGTGAAATACTACGTCGTGAAAATTTGTAATCTCGGCTACACGTTACCAATACGATACACTCGGTTTGAGTTATCTTTCGTATACAAAAATATTTGTTGATTTAGTGTTTAATAATTGACAAATAATTCGTTACAATACTTCTTAATTAAAACAACATAAAACATTTTAAAAACAAAATGACGGCACATGTATGCATTCGGATTGTTCGGTAGCAGGTCGAGTGAGCAATGCGGCGATCGAATCAGATGATATTAAAATTGTGTTACCCAGCAATTACATACACACTACGGCACCTAAATGAATCGCTCATTCACTGACGTCGATGTTGTACCATACGCGTGCTCAATGTCATTCTTTAACAAGTGCTAGTTGTGCTTCATTGTCACCTCAAGCCGATGCCCGAATGAATTCGCAGTATGGTGAAGATACTTTGACACGATCGAGTTCGAATTAAGAATTTATAAATAGGTGTGAAAAAAACAAAACGGGACCGTAATGTTTGCTTCGGAATAGCGATTTTGGAATAAAGACCAAACATTTAGTTAAACAAAGAAGGAGTAAAGTCGGGACCGAAAAATAATTTCGAAATAGCGATAATTTCGGATAAACGGTGTTCGGAATAGCGGTGTTCAACTGTATCCTCTATATTTAGTAGATGCCTATCGTCCTAAGCTGAAAAACAGAGGGTCTCACATAGTCCAAACACTTGGAACTGTTTTCTTACCGGTGAGTATCAAACGCGACTGCGAATTATTGTACGCCATTAACGCAAATTATTGTTTTCTGTTTGAACTCAAATCTGTTTATTAAGACATATACTGTACATAGTTTTACTGACTTCATATTCATTTTGAAAAAGACCGACCTGGATACTAACTTCGTTGTTTAACAAATTTATGCAGTGAATTCAATTCAAAGTGCCGGCTGTTTGTCCAGCTAATTACGTAACTAGTTTATAGCACGTTTGGGTTGACAAGTATGACCAATTATAGTAGGATGGTTCGGCGTCATTTCAAATCAAGAAATATGATATATCCACATAAAATGTTTATATTGGAAGGTTGATGCATTTGTTTAATTTCAGTCCTCTATATTAATACAGTCGGACCCCGTTGGCTCATACACCACGGGACCGGTGAAAGTATCTCGAGCCTAGAAGAATTAGAGCCAAGCGGGAATGCTTTACTTCAGTATAAAACATCGGTCCTATACATCCAGTTCGAGCCAACGAGGAATTCGGGCCAAGCGAGTTTGAACCAAAGGGGTTCGACTGTACATATACATCTAGTTTAAAATATATGTTTGTTTGATTTTCTTAAAGAACTACGCGAACAAAAACACATTCCTGATGGGCATGTCGCCGACAGAAAATACGCTGGAAGAATTCTGGTCTTTGATTGAGGAACAACACATCACCACCGTCATCATGATAACGTCGCAGTCACATGCCGCGTACAAGGTTGTGAAATTAATTATGTTACCATTATTGTAATACAACAGGCTTTTCGATGGAATGCGACGCTTTACCCAAGCGATTAGTTAACGTATTTATTTGCCACACCGTTAGTTTAACATCGTGTCCTATGGTGATTAATTGCAATACGTTACTAGTGTTCTTTCATGATACACATATTTCAAAATCAAAATATTATGACGCAAGCATCCATCATTTAAGATTGTTTGCACTATTGATATGATATTTAAACATTATTCCAGACTTGTCAGTACCTTGGAAGCAGTGACGGAAAACAAATCGGCAAGTTTAAAGTAAACTGTATCCATGAGAAGCAAAACAAAGCTTTCCAAGAGAAGTGCTTTTCATTCAAGGACGTTAACCACGAGGTGAATGATATGGCAGACTAACAAAGAGTTTTTTTTATATATTTAACATGTTGTAATGAAACTTTTCAATGATGCATTGTCGGTTTGTTCATTTAACGCGTAATTATGATAAAACTACACTTTGGCATACCAGTACGTTCATTCAACAAGATACCATACCGTGTGGACAAAAAACATGTGTTTGCACATAATGACACGCTCATTTGACAAGATCACATATTAGTTAGACAAAATTGCACGCATGGTTGACATACTACGAGGAGTACACAACTTTGACAGTTTAATATCAACTCTTAAGATGAGAACACTAGTTTTGACATTTTAACGATCAGTTCGAACAAGATCGCAATATACGTTGAAAAGTTATTCATCACTGCAAATTTAGATAATAAAACATTGTAACTGGACAAGATGGTGCAGTTCGCTACTTTTATCAAAAAATCTTCCTGTTGGACAATTCCAATGTATATTGAAATGCGGTTACTCGAGCATCGAAATTGTCGACAGGCAGTTTATTTATGTAAGGTGAGGTGTAAATATAGACATACTAACATATCAATTCGACAAGATGGTATAGCAGTTAGTAAGATTAATTACTTCATTGGGCAAATGTGATTACTTTTAACACGGTAGGACGTCCAATGAACAAATCGGCTTGAAATTTCAGAGCGTAAGACAGGTTCGGCATTCCATAGAAACACATGCCTTATGCATAGTTAAAATTCAAAAAAGTATTTCAAACTATTAATTATTTGACTTAAAGAAAATTTTGGTTTTGAAAAAAAATTAATGGAAGGAAAAAACCGATTCCAAATTAGAGAAGAGAAAAACTAAAATTGTAATTTTCATCACACCAACATTATTTTGTTAGCCTAAATAATACACGGTACAGCCTTGAAAATACACCAACAGTAAAACGGACCCTGTTATTCTCTACGCCATTTTTGTGTACATTTAAGGATGAGGACTATCTAACGACAATCCGCCAGTTTGAGTTTTTGGCCTGGCGGGATGGCGAGGACACGCCCATGGCAGTCCAGCCTATGCTGGACATTTTGGAGGCAGTCAACAGGTGGCAGCCTCACCTCGGCGAGACTAGACCCATCCTCATACATTGCGAGTAAGATCAGCAAACTATTTGGTTTGCTTCAAAACTATTTTTACAGCATACTTTTGATTTATTTGGTTTTACACGGAAACGTTGAACATTCATATTTTAGGTAAATATAAAGTTTGAGAACAAACGTAAAACGTTTGCAAACAATACTTGTATTGCATTGGTTAATTTTCAGAACGGTAAACTGTTTGCAAGCCGAACAGCTTACATACTTCAATTCTGTGAACAACTATCCGCCATTTAATTGTATGGATGATATGCTTTAACATGAATGCCATGTGTGCATGTTTGGTGCTCAGTAAGAAGCATTCCATAAAACAAATACATTATTCTGATTTTACAGATCTGGATATCGTCGCAGTGGATTGGTAGCTGTACTTCTGAATGAAATTCATCGGGTTCAAGACAACAAGGGCCAGATAAACATCGTGGAGAGCGTGAAGACAATGAAACAACGGAACAAAGTTATTGTGCAGAACCCGGTAGGTTTGACATACGAAGTGCTCACAAATTAACGTATACCCAGGATGCTATATGGTGATAGAACAAAATAGTTATTCGACCGTCCTTGATTTACCGACTGTAGTGGTAGGTAAACTTATTTATACTCGCACTTGGGCCTGCCCTTTCGGCGAGTGTTCCGTTAAAATTGTTAGTCATTTCTGGTTTTAGGCGGAAAGTGCACAGATAGAAAGTAACCCTGGTTATAGCTACCCTGGTTCTTTAACATGCACCAGTATATAGCATTGTCACACGGGTTCCCCACTTTACGTCCCTCCCGGAAGACGATTAGTATTTGTAGTGATGCGACGGGGAATCGAACCTGCGACCCCTGGATTGATAGGCAAGTGTGTTACCACTAGACCACGGATCCGCCACCGAAGTTGATAAAGCTTTAATAGATACAGACACAATTTTCGTGACGTCACTTCGGTATTTATCAAATATTAATCATGTTTAATTACAAAACGAATTTACAAACCAATTCAGTTTAAAACTTTATTTGTTTGTGAACTTTTCTTACTGTGCTGTAAAACATCTGGTTTCTACTGATTTACGAATTAATATCAAGTTCCTGTTTTGTAGGCACAACTCCGATACATCTACGACGTCATGCAAGAACATGTCAAACAGATCGATGTTTATCAGAATTTGTAGGCCATGGCAGAATAGTGTTTACCCATTTGTACAGACTGTGTCACATTTATTGTATCAAATGACGGTTTACATTTAATAGTTGTGCATGGTTTTAATGAAACCTGGTACACGTTGGCTGTTATTACTCTTATTATACGGATTTTATTATTATTTATAGCTAAAGTAGAGAGGTTCAGTGTGGACTAAATAAGTGTGCATTCGAAAACGAAACATGACTTTAATAACTCATAACTAAAATAAAATCATTTTTACGATTAAATTCCGAAAATTATTGTATGAAATGAGGAAGCAAGTTTTTAAGCTTAACGTTTTAACTCGTTTGGTAATTTAGATTCACAACATATTATAACCATTGATTGATTTTGGACTTATTTTGTTCCATGCTCAGTAACTATTACTAAAAATATATTATTTTCTGTTGTTATATCAACCTGTGATGCTTACGAAATTATTCCTTACATTGTATTGTGTTGGTGTTGGGATTCATTTATGTTCGTATAATACTAAAGGAATGTGCCATTTTCGGTTATGGATAGTGTAAAAGTTATAATCAAGTGCTTAAATTAATTGCTGATATTTAATTGAATATCTGTTTGAATGAAATGTTTCAAGACGAAAATACGTTCAAGTAAAAATATGAAATAAAAGATAACATCAGAAGTATGTTTAAAAGGTTTGGTATAGAATTATTATCCTTTCATGAACATACAAATCTTATATTGATTGCGTGTTTTTTGTTATGATACTTATTATTGTATGCATATGTTTTAATACATTTATATAAAATTATATCATTTGAAGGATTACCAATGTTATGTGTTATAGGGACAGGCATCGAAATACCTAATTTCATATGTAATGTTAATTTACTGCTTGAAGCATCGGTAAGTGGTATAATGGTAAGTGAGAGTCATTTATATAGGAAATTTTATTTTTTATGTTGGTGAGCAACGCTATTACAAATATGATGATTTTAGTATTCATCTTAAAAAATAGTATAAATGAGTAACTGTTGGATGATTATATATTTTCCTACAATAACACAATTTAAACTCAATTTGAAAACATTTGTAAACAACATAAGATGTGATAGATTTCCTTTATTACGAAATGTTTTTTTCAAACACGTTTTTGTTGTAACCAAGAGTGTGTCTCTTTCGCAAATAAAATTGTCTATAACACACAAAATCAATATTTCGTTAAATACCATATGCATCATATCCAATTACATTTCCAGCAATGGTCAAACAGAGGCTATAGCCGTTTTGAGCAAAATGCTCTAAGCGTCATGGACGGGGGTTGGGGTATGAGTGATTGAAGTGGATTTCGTCACAAACTTGACCTTCAACCTCTGTAGAGAAACGATAATTAATATGATGCAGACCCGTTTTCTCTATTTATGCCGTTAAAATATGTCAATGTGCATCGTTTAGAGTTCTGTTGGACATTGGTTTTAATCGGTTTTTATTTTTGGTTAAATAAAGTTGTCTCGATGTTGTAAACTAGACAGCTAGTTTACCATTAGATTGTAGTTCGCTCAGTAAAGGTCACATGCGTCTTGTACTGTCGAACGTTTAATCTAGTAATAAACAGGTAAAAAATATATCATGAAAATACTAGTCGGTCACCATGAAATACGCATCTTATGTCATTATCTGATCTTCTTACAGACTTAAACCCAAACACAGAACATTGTTCAGTGAGAAAAAGCAGTCCAGTTTTGTATCAACTGTGTTACGAAGGCTGACCCTAAACCTTCGGCATATTAAAGCTATATAACTAACTGTAATATCACGTGATAACATCGACTAGCCAATTACGCGTCAGAGTGAATTATACTAAGTATACATACCTAGTCATTTTTTAATGGAAAAATGAAAAACCTAACTGCGAAAAATAAATTTATTGTAAACTATGTGGTACTCCAGTTCGTTAGTTAGTTTCAATGAATTGTACACATCGACACCAAGTTTATGTCAGTTTTCGACATTGTTTTTCGCTATTTCATCATACGGTGTATAGCCCCTTTAATACTGATCTCACTGTTCAATATATAATAATTACAAGCACGCAAAAAATTCTCACAGGTTTAACGCGATACAACATGTATTATGCAAATTTTGGAAAAATCGTGAGATGTTTGATGCTAGATATAGTGTTTGTATTCATCAAATGCCTATATTTAATTTTGTCGATTGGACAGTCTTGTTGGCCAGCAGTTGTTGATGTCACAAGGAAACAAAGGTGTAGTTTGTAGACAGAACTTATTAGATAATGCCATATATTGGTGCCTGGTGATAGATAAAACCGTCTCCGTGGCCTAGTGGTTAAGCATCCGCCTACGGAGCGGGAGGTCGAGGGTTCGATTCCTGGCCGCGTCATACCAAAATACATTAAAAATGCTACAAGTAGGTACAATTTAAAGGATAGTGCTTAGAAAAGTGTTGTACTCAGTACTGGTTTAACCCAGGAATGTAATACCCCATGTATAGGTGCTTTACACCGAGCACGTAAACGAACCAAGGGGTCTCTTCGAAAAAAAGCTAGGGTATATCACCCGGACGTCCTTGTATCCCACTACTGTCTCTTCAGCGTGCTGTCCCTTCAGCAAAAACAAAGGACCCCGTTGGAAATAATTGCTTGCACTTTCACGGGTTATCCTTGCCCGCAAGGTCTAAAAATATATATGTGCATACAAACATACATAGGTTACCTGTCTATATGACTTGACAAAATAAAGGGCCTTTATTAACGGTGCGTACCAAGATATGTATCAGGGAAGATACAGGGCATTTTTGCCCCGTGACCGTGACGTTCAGTAAAGTCCAGCGTTGGTCAGATTAAGAGCAGCAGAGATTACGAAGTAGGGCGTTCTCACTATATATGGCAAATACGTATGGTATAGCTATGGTCTTGATTGTATCATATGGTCGTTTCTTTTGGGGGCAGGTATACATCTATCCTTAGGAATCACATTAAGGCGATGTATACGCGACTGAAAATAATGCCGCCTCAAACTTATAAAGTTATACTGCTGACAACATTATCAGTATGTCTTGTTATTGAGTTATAATCTATTTGGTGGCAAATACGGTTCAGTGAGCTGGGATTGTTCTAAAACATTTGTAACAAAACATTTTTATTAAATCTAATAAGGACATTATTTTGCATTGGAATCTTCAGGTTGCCACGTACAATTGAACTTAAACCTTAGTATTACTAAATTGACATGCAAGCTACGAAGCTCATGAGGTGTCCGATGGTTGGGCTAAATACCTTGAATTTGCTTATCAAAGTGGACGCCTTCATATTGACAGCAGATCTGTAGGGGATGGAATTTGCACTGTTTTGAAGATAATGTTGTAGCGCATTAAAACCATAACACATGAAAGAATACGTCGCCTTCGTCTCAAGATTGTATGTTTGTTTGTTCAGTGCAGGCAAAAGATACCCATTGTCCACAGAACAAATTATCTTCATATTTCCCATCTGTACACCCAGGATTTCTGATGCGAGTAACCTGGTACCATTAGAAGGAAAAGACGGTATTTTTTATTGATGTCCAATCCGTCGGCCGGTGAAACATATACTACGGGTTATGTAAAAAGTCTGCAGTTACTGTGCATAAGCGCATACCATCATTTTTTTTTCTCACCTATTTGTGTCTTCGATGTATGAAAACCCGTTCAATCATTTATGTAAATAAGGCAATATTGAAGATCCAAACACGTGTACGGTCAAACGTAGCATACGTTTTCGTTTTGTCAACCATGAAGTCGCCTAAAAAAGCACGATTAGTTCTAATAGCCTGACTAAAGGAATTCATTATTTTCCAACGAGACTTGCAATGCTGTTAGGATCACCATTTTCTTGTGCTGACAGAGGTTGAAATATGTGCCATGTTTGCATTGCCTTACAGACAATAAGATCGGCGTTTCACATCAGGCCATTTGGACATCCATCTTCGGTGGGGTCTTCTTTTTATGAGATGTTATGAATATTTGTGTGGTATTAAGAATTGTAGATGACAGGCAAGGCGGTGGAAAAAAAACACGTATAATATACATCATTGAAGTGGAAAGTCGCGCTTTTTTAACAGCTTATCTCTCCTAGGTTAAGTTATGTCTCATAGAATCCCTTCCATCTTCAAGGGCAATCATTTTCTTTTGCCAAGGTAAATTGTATCTTCATCGTGGACAATCGGAATCTTAATCGAATAGGCTTGGATTGGATTGTCTACAGTTTTTACAGGTTTTTAGGGTTATGAGTATTCAGAGTAGCTCGACTTGTTTCACATGCTCTTAAACCTGTAAGTTAGGAATCAGTTTGGTACAGTTCACTTTTGTCAGTTATTCAATCATCTTTAAATTAACTTCTGTTGTGTCCTTCAGTGTCATTTGACCTGCAACATTAAGTGGCATGTGGTCTAATACTAAGCAATTTCTCTTCAGATGTAAATCAAAGGACAAAATCAACAGCGATCTACCATGAAATAACTATCATGTAAAATGGACTTCAACAAACACGATCGCATTCGTTTCCCTTAAAGCTGCACTCTCACAGATATACCAATTTTACAACTTTTTTTATTTGTGTCTTGGAACGAGCAATTCCTGCGTAAATATCTCCTAACAAATGATATAAGATTGCTGACAAAAACCAGATCGTAGATTTTCATATTTCCGTTCGAAAATTTAAAGCGAAATTGTTAAATGGACTAAACAGTTACTAACAGTTTAAGAAAAATGCATAAAACAACAGTTTTGGACTTAAATATAAACATCTGCGATCTATGTTTTGTAAGCAGTCTTATATAACTGGTTTTCATGGATTTTCGACAAAAATGGCTCGTTCCAAGACAAAAACAATAAAAACAGTTGTCAAAACGTTCAGTCTGTGAGCGTGCAGCTTTAAAGAAAAACAATAACATATTTTTCAAAACCATTTATTAACCGCCTCTGTGAGTTAAATAGATCTTTAAAATGTTGAAGAAAAAACAAGCCAATCGCATTGATCTCAGAAGAAACTTTATTAAGTCAGTATATCTGTTAACGCAAAGAGAGATCTTCAGAGTTGAAATATTTGTATTGCAACGAGAGCTGTTATCATTCAAGTTGCATGTTTAGCCTTCTCAAGCATGTGTTTATCATCTTGTCTGTTTGACTTTCGATAAAATGACGGGTACTTCAGCTGATCAAACAGGTTTAAAGTTTCCTTGTTCCTTAGTGTCTAGGGCAAAAACAAGAATTAGGCTAGACAAGTTGTGTGTTTATTTCGCTCAGCACAAAGTAATTGTGATTATACAGTTGCGGCATGTCCCTATATTTCACACTAAAGACAGTTTAATGTATTTCTCTTAATGACATTGAGCGATTAAGATATACTGTCATAAACGTATTTTTGTTTCAAAATCTATCAATTATTGTTGTTTCCGAAAATATTATCGTTTTATAATATTGATTTCGTTGGATTTTTTCGAACAAAAAATAATGTAGAATACAGTTGCCGCTATACTCATGGCGTCATTCGGTTTAAGAAAGGTAACCTCCACAGTTGCCGCAAAATTTAGTTTTAATTGCTCGATCGAACACATGCTTCAAACGGTACACGTTTATATGTAGCCATGGTCGACATGAAACGAGTTTTCTACTCTATTAACCGTTCAGCTTTATAGAACAAACTATACAATCTTTTACGTTTTTGTAGCCAAAATTAAATCTTAACTTCTAACTGTAATTAGTTACAAGCGCAGTAGTCAAACATTCAAAATTAACTCAGACAATAACATCAGTTCATTCTGATAACGACAACCTCACAGCAACAGAACTTAAGATGTTTGATAATTGCATGAGATCAACCTGTATAAATAGCATAATATTCCAATAATACACTTACTGTTTCGTTTTAATTATAATTTAAAAGTATAGGAACACGTATACATATTTATATAATATAGTACCGTTGTACCAAAGCATTAACAAATACAATAGAATCCGACTACTACAACGATTATAGCCCGCTGCCTTGTGAAAACCTTAGACCTTAAACGTAATAAATCAATGTATAAACTTCTATGCGTGTGTAAAAAATGTTTGAATGGGTAACAACTCAAAAGAGAAATAAAACTTAAAGTTTCTGTTCGTCGCCTACTTTTTTCATATTAATTTTCTTCGATTGTTTTGTTCGTTTGACGCGATTGTTAAACGAACTATTTTATTATCTTAAATACCAATTAATCAAAATTCACCTATAATCTGTTTATTCTTTAAAATAACGATTTGTTTCTAAAAATCAATTAGATAATAGTAAACAAAAATCGATTAGTGGCTGAGCTGTTCCTAGCTTTGTCATTTTTATTTCGGAAAGAATCCGTATCGGCGTCGGATTGAACCCGAAACTTCCGAATGACGACGGAAAGAATTTGCTATATAATTCATCATCAGCGTACCGCATTAAACGTTAAATGCGAAGTATTTACATTGATGTGAAGAAAACTTGCATCCGCCATCTTGAACCTTTACAAGAGCCTCTTTCAGGCCGTTGGTTTACGATCAGAATTAACGATGAAGTAGGTGCACGATGCTTGTCTGAAAAACTGCCAATCGGTTATTTTGCTCGTATTAACAAATTTCGACAACGATCACCTTGTACCTTTACTATCCAATTGTTTGTAACATTGAATTGAATTGCTGATACTTTAGTTTTAGGAGTATAATATACACGCTATTTTCTTTCCGCTGCCGACGTGTTGTTTATAAAATCTAAGCAATCGTTTGCGGTCTATTTTGTATACGAAAAACCGTGCATGTTTTTGTTTAACTGTAGCCATCTTTTGTATTTTCTTTCTAATTTAAGCTATTTTCTAGTTCACACAACGTTTAACTACGCTAGAAATACTGTTTTTTACGAATTGAAAACATCATAAGATACAAGACTTAAATATTAAAATCTAACAAAGCAGGGTAGTGTATATCAGATTTTATCAGTAAGTTTAAGTTTGTTTACGTTAAGCTTTAAGTATTTGCGACTGATAGTGGCAATTTGTGAACTTCCTTGTCGAATACGGTACGTCTGATATGTGTTGCTGGATAAATAAGAATATTTTTTAGAGAAGCTGGTGTGCATAAATGGCGCATGTTCTAGTAAGAACTCGTTTTTAATAATAACCCCTGCTTTTGCAATTAAGTGTTATACCTGCTATGTAATAGTTAGATACCATAGAGAATTCTTAATGATTAAGAATCGGTGGAGTGAGCGAAGCGAACGAGTCTTTCTTTATCATTAAGAAGTAGTAGGCGGACCGTTATACACGCTCAAAAGTTTAATTTCTTAATGACTAATACTACTCTTAATGGTTGCCTATCTGCAATGATATTGGCTGAAAATGTAGGTTGTATTCTTATAACGTTTTAAAAAAAAATCACATTATTTAATATTTCTTCATTGTATCAATATTGATTGAAACATCTCGACTCCCACACGTGAAAACTATAAAATAAAATCAATAGAAATGCCACTACTTATGTGACAAGTAAAATTGTCAGTGAAAGATAGTTTGAACTTGAACTAAAGACATTTACACAATCGACATGAAGAGACTGCCAAACACATGTTGGCCACTTTTGAAAACATTCATGAATAAAAACTTTAGATTATGACTGTAGGTTATAGGCCTAAAAGATTTATTTTGCCATTTTGAAGCAAAGAATATTTAAAAAGTTATTAAATTCGTCATTAGCTTACTATACATCAAAAGAAACTCAAAACGTTTAAAACATATTGTTATTGTACCTTTGCGGTATTATATTTTCAAGGTGCACTTACACTTTTAAAACGGAATAGAATTTCGCTTCAATGTTCCGGACTGTACAATTAACAAAATAGTGTGGCTTAGTTTGGCCGAATTTTAGGAGCGAAGAGCTTAAGTATCTAACATCCAATATAATTTTATATCAAAGCTCGTTACATCCTACAAATGTTGATCAGTAACTTTAACCTGGTGCTTTATATCTCCTACATTTATTTAATGCATTCTGTCAACTGTCATTGTTCCTGAGTCTTGGGCGCAAAGTATCATATGTCCTGTATACAAATCTGGACCTAATACTGTACATAGGAACTACCAGAGGATAACTATAACTAATATCATGCACAAAATATTTTCTGAGGTTACTAATAAAAGATTATACGACTAGCCTCAAACAACGTTAAAATTAATGAATGGGAATCTGAGTTTCGTCGTTATTATTTGATAGTCGATAATATGTTCCGCATATATAGAGCCATGGTACAGAACTATCTTTCAAAAGGGCAAAATTGTACTGCATATACATTGAGTTTTATAAGGCTTTTGATAAAATCAACCACGTTTAACTATTCAAAATGTAGGATTGGCCTGGACAATGTATGAAATTCCTTTCCCAAATATTCGATGTTTAACATCGATTAACACTGGCTGGCAAAGTCATATCCCAAGAGAAGTCATATCCCAAGAGAAGAAAATATTAAAGTGACACTTTTATTTAAAATCAATACATACACATGTTTAATAAACATTAATGTTGAGTGATAAACCTTTTGTATTTATGGAAAATATTAGTAACTGATAAAAAGATTGTAACCGTGTATTCAATAGCTGAATACGCAAAAATATTACATAATTGATGAGTGCTAAAAGTTTTATTGTGATCTCCTAGAGTCTCACAAGGTAGAAATACCGTGTTTTCTGCACCTTTCTTTCAAAATTAAACTCGGTATCCTTCATAAAAACCATTCATTTTGACATCTGGTCATCCTCTTTGATATAATTAAACAAATGTATTCATTATGTTAGTATGTGAGAGTAAGAGTTCATCTTTAATGTTTTTAATTTAGTCTGTGGATACCATGCTTTCTATACATATCAAGAACAATGATATACGAACGCAATACCTAATATTTAATTGGTATTCAAATAATCAGAATTAAAATATTTCTACAGCTTATTTAACACAAATCAATCTGTAGATGTATACAATCTTCTGTTGAATATAACTATTTAAACTTTAGGGGAAGTAATCTTTTCTGTGTAATTATACTTTGCAAGTATTAAATACCGTGAATCAACTCATGTTGACTACGCACGAAACTCACACACACGCAGATGCCGTTAATTGAACTCGATAAGCCATGGTAAAAAGCGAGAGCGTTAGCAACTGCGATTACCGGACAACATTTCGACCGACTGTTACTCTGCCCAGAAAAATATAAAGTTTAGTTACAACTTCACATAGCGTAGTGAATTTGTGGAATATATATATATTTATTGATCGTAATTGTTAACCATAACTTATACGTTTTCTATTCCTATGTATATTTTAAGAACGTTATTCATTCGAAATTTAGAGATAGGTAGTGGACAGTACCTACAAAATTTCCAGTTATTAAGTAAATCGAACCTTGGTCACTCTCAATATGAATCAACCTATTTTTAGTTCACAATTTATAGTTCAGCTTAAATAAGATACATTTACATTTATCCATGTTACAGTTATACATACCATCATGTTTAGTGTTCTTGTTATTTGAGAAGAACCTTTTCTTTCCTTTGATTTTTACATAAGTATTGATATCAAAACACTTTTCCATATTAAGTGTATCTTAGAAGGACCGTTTTTAAATGAAATAGACTTAACATGTATTCCACCCATTAGTTTTTAAATTTATGAACTTAATCACTAATTGACTAAAACTGACCATTTTTTATAGAATTATTTGATAAATTATCAACAGAAAACCATGGTCAAACACCCCTTATCTTGTATAATTCATATATTTAATCATGTGTCAATGATTTTAACCGGGTTTTTTTAAATTACAATATAGCAAGTGATTAGCAAGTAGTCTGTAAGATACAACATGAGACTTAACAACATAGTTTTGAATGGCATAACCCTAATGAAAATAACGGGTAACTGCAAATAAAAAAGAAAACCTTTCCCACGTGTTTTCGGAATTTGAGGGCAATATTTCATTTCGTCAAATATATCTTGTTTTTATATTGTCTGATTTTGACGTTCACTTCAATATGTGAGCACAGCTAGGGTCACGGAAGCCTAGAAGTAGTGTATCCAAATCTGGGCTTGATTGACCCTAGTCCTTTCGTTAAAATGTTCTTTAAAAGTAAATATTGCTTAAACCAAAACGAGCCCGATGTGCTCATGCATGACTGGATTATGGCTCTTGAAATTTGAAAAAAAGCAACAATACGTCTTGGGAACACGAAAGAGCTCACCAATCTCTGATACTAGCTAAATATTAAAGAGACCTCGGGTTATTTCGAAAACCCGCCAGATGACCAGCCCTGACTGAATGGCCCCTAAAATTGGCAACGTTTCTGTAATTATTACAGCCTATTTATTCACATTGCATGTCATATGTAATGGTTGCTCCTATTAACTAACATAGAATGTTCTAAGTGAACTGTCAATATGATTTCTTTTACCCATACGTACATACTGTGGATAGAAAATGATTACATAAGTTAGGCAAGTAGAGTTTAGGCCTTTATAGACTTCTCGTAATATTATTGTATAATATTCAATTATTATTCAATTATATTTTGTAAACTCGTCAGAAGTAATAAAAGTGTAAATGACCAAGAAGTTTGATTCATACTCTATTGTACAGCAATATAATACTCTTTCTGATAGAAAATTGAACTATTGTTTACTCATAAGCATTACTATATATTGATGAAAAATGACGATGTAAAAAAATGTTCAATTTGCTTACCGACCTGTACGCGTCTTTTATGAGCAATGCTTGACATGCTTTTCTGGTTCGAATTAGCTGCATAAAAAAAACAATAGAGAAAAGGATCAATGTGACATAAACAAGGAAGTCCCTTTCATACAAGAAGCGTAGAAGGACTTTAAAGCCCGTATTATATTGTTGCAGTGTTTTAATAAAATTTTGCTAAGAAAATAATCTATGTACTGTGATAATGCCTTGAAATTAAAAGACTTTTAAATCTAATATTTGCTTTTGCTTTCATTAGTTTCATAAAACAGTATTATATATTATGTGGATTGAAAGGACATTATTATTATCATTACTGTGTTGTCATAAAATGCATTTCATATACTACACGGTATGAGTTACTATCGTTGTATTTGCTATTTAATGCTTGTAGTGTTGCAACAGCTAATTAAAAATAGATAGTGAACATTTCTGACCTATTAGAAACCTACATAATATCAAAACGCATCAATAATAAGATGATGAAATTGAGTCTAAGCTAAATACTGCTCTGTTCTGTTTTGGTAAGTACAGTTTAATAGTAAAAAGACATAACTGATTTAGGAGGTGTTGATACAAAAGGACTGACAGGCCACTTTCTGTCATTGTGAAGTCGCGCTATCATCTAAGCTATAATACTTGTATGTGTTTTCTTATGCAATATTAAATGTTATTTTGTCACATTGACCTGTGTCTATTTCTTACAGCATATAATCGGACTGGTGAGTTTTGCGATTCAAATTGTATCGTTTTCAAAAGGATCAGACATAGGTATGTATGTGTATTTGTTCTACACCTAACTTAGCTAAAGCAGTTCAAGGTGCACACTGTAGGTTTTTAATGCATTCAAATGTTTAATTCAATTGACTTTATTGACCAAAACAAAAGAAGGATATGATTTCTGAACAGATAAAATGTTTTAGACGTTAATGGTGTTTTTGTTTATTTATCTACGTGACAACGAAGTCTGATTTAAAATAATATCGCTCATCTTTTTATCTGCCACCTTTGAAATATATATTTTTGTGCTCACTCGTTGAAATATATTGCGAAGTTATATTGAAATTTGTAATAATCATAATTTGAAAAAAATCATTAATATGTCATCGCTTTAGTCTATATAGGGTTTTCACTATATGGTATATAATTATGTAAAGATTACATTTCTAATCAACCTGGCATGCTCCCTGTCATATGTTATTTATGTAGACAGATCTGGCCTCGGCATCACACAAACAAATACCTTATATTATGCTTGTTTATAATAGAACGGAAAGGTTATCTTAAGATTTAATGTTTTTCATTTTTAGTTTTCATTTTGTGATATTTTAGAACAAATTTTGGTGTGAGATATTAATAAAATCATATGACTTTGTTGTGTTTATAGAATTTAATTCAACCAACTCTTTTTAACAATAACTCATTACATATTGGATACTTTGCTTTATAATTATTTGATTTGTAGAAAATTTACGAACTATTTTGGAGAGAATGCACTTGAAAACAGGTAAAGCGTGTTAACAATTATGATATGCTATTAGCGATTAAGTGAGTTGAGATTGAAATTTGATTATTATTTGTGTTATGTTATTTTATTGTTGTCAGGGGTCGTTTTTGTTTAAAATCTTAGAGGTGAAAATGACTTTCCTACTGAAATGCAAAAAATCGAATAAAACGGTAAACACAACAATACTATTACGTAGCTTAAACGTTTTTGCTTCGTTTGATATATGACAAAAATGGTGTCTTTCTAAGAAACTAGGACCAGGTCCGCAGCAAAGCACTACTCTTTGTTACTGTAATATTAATGCATTAAATCACGTAGAATAAATCACTTTTGGTACATTTGTTACTTCTGAAATAAGCAGAATGTTCACTTGTGTTCATTTATTGATAACGTTATCAGTATTTCAAGTTTCAGAACCAAACCTAATCCAACGTATAAGAAATAAAGTTCATGTAACAATGGGTGCGGCTATTTTTTACAATGGAATTTATTACACGAAGATGAATGCTATCGACAACAATAACTCAACTACACCTGAAATGTGTGGATGTTGTAGTGGAACAGAGAATGACAACTGGTAGCAGATTGATCTCGGGAAGATGTACCTGATACAGGAAATACAGATTTATGGAAGAATAGGCGGTAATTGTTGTATTGTGTTTTCTTTCAAGTACTTGCATGCTACCACTGTATTTTCCGAACTTCACTTGCAAATTAAGCAAAAGCGATAACGAATAAATTGGGTTTTAAACTTAATAATTATTCATCTGTTAGTATTCCATAGGGACTATATCATTACAAGCCTTTCGATTTTGCTTTTTTTAATACGACGCATAAACGCCTTTATCAAAATATTAAAACAACAATATGGTTACAGGATTGTATTAACATTCAAGACATAATAATTAAGATGAAGCTATACTGGAAACGACGTCAATAATTGTACAAAAGACGCCAAATTTATAAAAAAAAGCATCAACTGCTTAATACGGAAGTGTTAACAATCAAATGTTCACACACAAGATACGCTTGATCTCAGCATCCTATTGCTCAGATCTGGGATGTTTTCATGCAAGTTTTGGTTTCAGAGTTATCGAATATTTTTCTTTTTTTAAGGCTCAAAAAGTATCCATCTGAAAAACGTTCTCTAGCAGTATGTTCACTTCCTTTCTGAATTGAAAGCATCCAATATAACATTTCAAGTATAATATTCGTTTGAAGCAAAAACAAACCTAATAACTTCCTTCATTGTTCAAAATTCTTCATGCTAGTTTGAGACCAAATGATAATCGCGTTTATCATATTTCTAGTTTTGTTCGATTTTCTTATTCTTTTTGACACACAGGGTCCTGGGACAGTCAGAATGGGCCTTTGATAATCAAAGTAGGAAATGACTCTTCTCTGGATGTTTTGCCAGACACACCGACGGTCATCAGATACTTATACAAACTTATTTTGCCAACACCATCCGTATTGAGATACATCCGAATTGAAAAGACCACAAGATCCGTACGGAAAGTGGTTGTTTCAACCGCAGAATGTTTACACTGCTGATTTAGGGATAATTTATCTAGATAATAATTTATGTCAGACAAGTGAGATATCTTATCGCCGCAAAGATAAAATTGTAAACACCTCATGACATATATCTTATCTAAATTTTCAACGCCTTCTAAATTGAAGCCGAATGCCAAGGGGAACTTCTGAGGTATTATTTGAAAACATGTATTGTTGTATGCATCTTTTAATGTATTTCTTAATCTACTCATCGCCATCAGTCCTATTTTACGAACATTTTAAATCGCATCTTCGTTTAGATCTCCTTATTATTCAGGCGCTAACCGACCTTCTTTAAATCTTTATTTTTTTATGAATGGTTATGTGTAGTAAAATATATCTAGAGAGAATGAGAAAAGAATGATAGTTAATTCTCTTTTGGGTCATACACTGAGTTTTATACAAAAAGTAAAACTAAATTCCTTAGCCTAAAGGTGCTTTCGGAATTTAAAAGGCAGCATTGTCAAAATATATTCCGTTACCTTTAAAGTTTCTCCTTCGACAACTAAAATACAGGTATCGAATAAGTGCAAAGTCCTGAAAGTACACATGGACGGTTTGCAAGATGATAATTACGTTGTCTCGCTGTCCAAAGAGGTAGCATTAAATGTTTTCTTGGTCTGTGCCCCGTTTCAATAAGATATCTTTGTCGCAAACCTTACGCTTAAGAGTGATCGGGCTCAACAGTAAAGTTACGGGCGACTCTATGCAATAAATGTCCTTACGATAATGAGCGCAGCTAACTCAAGAAACGGGGTTACGTCTAGATAGTTACAATCTTAAGCATTACAGTCTTTAGTGGAACGGGGCTCAGCAGAATAGTTTTAGAGCTTGCGAAAGTTTTTATTATATGTACGGATATTTTTTTTAACAATTGTTCAAAGTAAATACAACATGAAAAAGCGTAAGAAATTCGTAAGAAATGTCACGAACTAGTGTTGATATTTTGTACCAAACATCCACCTCGATTGTTATCGCACTAAATGTCAAATGTTTTCACGGAATACATCAAACTTGTATTCGACTTTTATTTCTAATTAATACGGAGTTGTTCCGTCTGAAATAATATCGTTAAGCTATTATCCTCTCAAGATCATGGAATCGATCAGAGACACTCTATGTTAAATGTAAATCATGTAATTTCTGTCAAGCCCGCGGTGAGCGATACATAGTTGTCACCATGGTTGTTCCGTGTGTGGGAGTGCGTCCGTGCGACCATGCGTGCATGCATGCGTCCGTCCATCCGGACTGCTTTTTCTGTGCTGTATCTTGACCAGGCATTAAAGGAGTTTCAGGAACTAACTTGCCTTGAAGGTTCAACATGATGAGAAGGCTTGTCGCGAACAAAACACCGATCTGTAACTCAAATGCCAAGGTGAGAGGTCAAGGTGGAAATAAGCCATGTCCGGGATGTATCTTGATCATGCATTATAGAATCTTGAAACGAAATGACATGAAGGTTTACCATGATGAGGTGGCGTTTCTCGTATAATACGCAGGTCTGAACCTCAAAGGTCCAGGATGAAGGCCAAAGCTTAAGATAACCCTTGTCCGGACTGTATCTTGACCATGCGTTACATGATTTTCAAAACACTTGCCATGAATAGTCAGCATGCTGACGTGGCGTGTCGCGTACAAGACCTAGGTCTGTATCTCAAATGTCAATGGCATAATAAGAAGTCAAATGTTAAAATGATTCTTGTCTAGACTGAATCTTGACATTGCATTATTGGTAGTTTCGCATATACACTCTTTATCAACTCCGTGTTATTCTGTGTTGCAATTGCATGGAAGTGCCTGTGTCAAAGGCTTTTTCAACGGGATCGACATGTCACCATTTAGCGTCTAGTTTAAGAACATCAAAACAAAATTGCAATGATAATTAGTTTGAATTTACCATAACACCAGTGTTCCGTTTTTAATAAATTAATATTTCAGCATGCAGTTCTGGCTTTTACAGATATGGTTGTCTGTATGAAGGTCATTGTGCTGTTGATTACGACATGGCCACTGGAGCGTGTTCATCGTGCCAAATAGGATGGATTGGTGATGCCTGTCAAAGTATGTACTTTTATTACAATATATGTTGTTTATTATGTGGGCTGTAATAATACCGTTAACAACTTGAAGTGTAAAAGACACTCATCACTGTCTTAATTCCAGGTTTATTAAAAATTTAGTGATGAAGGGAAGTACACATTTTTGAATAGTTTTAAAGTCACTTTTTGCAAACAAAAAACGACAAAATACACTGAATGAGTCATTGAGTAATGTTTCCGTTTTTCGTTTATTTGTTCATTCATGTTGCAGGTGCAAGTGGTAGCACGTTTTCATAAAGGAATGATGGCTAAATAAACTAATTTATCAATGAAACATTTGATAATCTGGAAGACATTAAATAAAAAAAGATGAGTTGCATTGTATATATCAAATAATCTTCCAAGTAGGTGATAAGTGTTTCTTGCTCGTGAATCTCTTTTGTATGAATCAATACTTGAAGAGAGAAATTTAGTTATACAGAGGATGACAGCTAGTTAAGGCAATGACCGAAAGAAAACACACGAAATGAACTTTATCCATTGGCATATCCTGGATTGAACGTGCTTTGATAAATGCATTTACAAAATCCAAAGAGAAAAGTGAAGTAGTGGTCCTTCTCTTCATATTAATTTAATTTGAACTTAATGTACAGGTTGATTCGTACATTTGACCATATAATATAAAAATATGTACCCCGACCTACAGAATTCAGGGTTTACTTCCAAAACACAATAATAACGTGATGTCGAACTTTCCGCTTTCCCATTCTGCACAATAAAGATGATTCCCTTAGTTCAATTGATATTACATCACGCAACCATATGTGCATGTATATCTACTGCCGAAACTACTATAACAATAATGATAACAATTTTCTTCGATCCACTATGTCAATGGTACGGGTTTGATATACTTTTTCGAAATAAGATAAAACAGGCAAATACTCACAAGCATGTTTGGTAATTCGCAGTTATTCCCGTTTGCTTACTTTCCGACTAACATTTTATACTTTTTACATTTCATACCGCTTATTTGGCAATATTAAGAATTGTTTTGAATGACAATGATCTTCCATGGACATTGACGTCTCGGGCATCACTTTGTGTATTTTTTTTCGAAAATTATAGTGGTCTTCAGTTTGGCTGTATCTTTGGAAGAGCAATGGCCAAATCAAAAAAGCAACCTAGTAAATGAATCATTTATTTTTTTTATTTTTTTTTCAAGCATTTATCAATGCAGTGAAACAATCTATTTTTTACGAATCAAGATAAGATAATCGAGATAATCATTTTACAGTTTGTAAAAAGTAAAAATAAATAAGTTAACAACAAGGGTAGGTTAATGTATACCATTGTATATCATTGTGCTTTTATGTTTAGATTGCTAGTAATTATGGTTTGTCTCTTCTTTCACATATCACTGGTTCATTTGTTTACAAATATCATAATAGCTCTGACATTCTGACGATCATTGTACTTCCAAACCCATTTATAATCAATAATACAATGAAAAATACAAAGAAAACCCAGTAGCCAGAACCAATCTAATACCTGTTTAATAAACCGTTACTGGTATTACTCTTGAATTAGCCTTTAAAAGTAAAGCAACCGTTACTGATGTTGCCCTGTCAAAAGAAGATAAGCAGATACTGTTTTGTCTTGTTAAAGCAGATAAATAGTTAAGGATGTTGCCCTATCAAAGGTATTAAAACGTAACTGATGGTTACCTATCAAAGGCAGATAAGCAATTACTGATGCTGTTGTGTCAACGGTATATAAACCATTACTGATACTGCTCTGCCAACGGTATATAAACCATTACTGATACTGATCTATCAACGGTATATCAACCATTACTGATACTGATCTGTCAAAGGTAGATGTCCTATTAGTTATGCTGCTCTGTTAAAGGTATATAAACCATTACTGATACTGCTCTGCCAACGGTAGATGAACCATTACTGATACTGCTCTGTCAAAGATGGATGGACTATTAGTTATGCTGCTCTGTCAAAGATAGATGGACCATTACTGATACTGCTCTGCCAACGGTAGATGGACCATTACTGATGCTGCTCTGTCAAAGGTAGATGAACTATTAGTTATGCTGCTCTGTCAAAGATAGATGGACCATTACTGATACTGCTCTGCCAACGGTATATAAACCATTACTGATACTGCTCTGTCAAAGGTAGATGAACTATTAGTTATGCTGCTCTTTCAAAGATAGATGGACCATTACTGATACTGCTCTGCCAACGGTATATAAACCATTACTGATACTGCTCTGTCAAAGGTAGATGAACTATTAGTTATGCTGCTCTGTCAAAGATAGATGGACCATTACTGATACTGCTCTGCCAACGGTATATAAACCATTACTGATACTGCTCTGTCAAAGGTAGATGAACTATTAGTTATGCTGCTCTGTCAAAGATAGATGGACCATTACTGATACTGTTCTGCCAACGGTATATAAACCATTACTGATACTGCTCTGTCAAAGGTAGATGAACTATTAGTTATGCTGCTCTGTCAAAGATAGATGGACCATTACTGATACTGCTCTGTCAAAGGTGTATGAACCATTACTGATGCTGCTCTGTCAAAGATAGATGAACCATTACTGATACTGATCTGTCAAAGGTAGATTCACTATTAGTTATGCTGCTCTGTCAAAGGTAAATGAACCATAACTGATACTGCTCTGTCAACGGTATATGAACCATTACTGATGCTGCCTTGTAAAAGGTAGATGAACCATTACTGATACTGCTCCGTCAAAGGTATATGAGCCATAACTGATATTGTCCTGTCAAAGGTTGATGAACCATCACTGACACTGCCCTGTCAAAGGTAGATGAACCATCATTGATACTGCTCCGTCAAAGGTAGATGAGGCATACCTGATATTGCCCTGTCAAAGGTAGATGAACCATCACTGGTACTGCTCCGTCAAAGGTAGATGAGCCATAACTGATATTGCCCTGTCAAAGGTAGATGAACCATCACTGATTCTGCTCCGACAAATGTTGATGAGCCATTACTGATAGTGTTCTGTCAAAGGTAGATAAGCCGTTTTTAATGCTGCCCTGTCAAAGGTAGATATGGCTTTACTGAAGCTGCACTGGCAAAGGTTGATATGCCGTTATTAATGCTAACAAATGTTCAAAACTCGAACATTTAAGGGGATTGGACCACGGATGTTCTTACATATGTTACTACCCTCTACACAAACATCATACTAAATGCCAAGCTAAGGTTATTAACAACATAATATGAGTCCTATCTAATGCATCTTGAAACATTTACGGCTTGGACTTGTAGGAAAAGGCGTGTGAGAGAAAGTGCGAGAGCTGGGCTCAATCGATAGGGTCGACGAAATTCGCTTTTATTGTGTCATCTTAAGAGGTGGCGGTGGACATGCTTGTACCTACGAGAACAGATACAAACAGAGTTTCAAAAACAAATATTATTGGATTTGATTTACCATATGAAGATACACACGTGTAATAACACGTTTGAGAAATATTTCACAGGTGTTTCGTTTCAGAGATGAAGTTAATACAACATTCGCAGTGACGTGAAAGTAACAATGGCTCCGGCACTCGTCTATTTGTCTTCTGATTACTCAAAAATGAATGCAATTGACAACGTTATTGCGAACAATACTGATGATTGTGGATGCTGCAGCGCAACGGCAAGCAACAACTGGTGGCAGATTGACCTTGGAAAGAAATACCTAATTGAGGAAATAAGGGTTTATGGGAGGGGATCTGGTAAATCATAAAGCTGAGCAGGCATAGTAGTTTTATAACATACGATCATGAGATTTGAATTCGATTTAATTAATAGTATCAATTAATAAAAATATTAGTTTTCGGGGTCAAGACAAAACGTCTAGTTTATGTTTTCTAAACTTATCGTACAATTGCTTATTTATTATATTTTCTGATCGTTCTGATGTGTATTATAGGAGATCAGAGTCAGAATGGACCGCTGACTGTAAGTGTTGGAAATGAATCCTCCTATTTGGATCGTTTGCATGATTTTTTACCCGTGCAGTTCTCTAATATACTAACATTAACGAAACCAACGGTGATGAGGATAATAAAGATAGAAAAGCACACCGAAGGGATTATGATGATTTGTGAATTCAAGCTTACTAATACAAGTGAGAACAAAATAATATCATATTATTAATAAATTGTGTATACTTCTGAACATTATGTATCATAATTCTACTTATTTCTACTATTTTATTATTATTATTATTATTATTATTATTATTATTATTATTATTATTATTATTATTATTATTATTATTATTATTATTTTTATTGAACCCATTATGTTTTAGCATGCCTTTTTGGTCACTACGGATATGGATGTCTACACGAAGGACATTGTGCTTTAGAATACGATACGGCCATAGGGGCGTGCTCATCGTGCGTACCGGGATGGGAAGGGGATGCATGTAACCATGGTATGTCCTTTTTATTTGAAAAAAACAACAATTATATTTCTTTCACTGACCTAGATATGAATATTTTAAAATGCAATTTACAGTTACGTATACATTAAGAGTTTGCAAATCGAAGCCTTACACCTTGATATGTGGTATATATTGCGATTGATATAATTTGGAAAAACACAACATATTCATTGTAAGTCATATCATACAAACTTGTATAAAATGTCGAAATGCAGTTATGCTAAATCACAATGAATCACAAAAAAGGAAAGTATGGAGCAGCGTGTACATCAAGTTGTGGTAATTGTATTGGTGGAAACACAACGTGCAAAACCGACAGAGGTCACTGTCCAAGTGGATGTGCCCCTGCATACAAAGGGGACTTCTGTAAAGCTCGTAAGTGTTTCTGTTCTTTGCCAACAAAGAATGAATACACGAAACTGTAAGACATAATTTGATCCGTGTGCATCTGAATGATAAAATGATTTCGGAATAACCACAATGCCGAAAGGGGTTTGTACGGCAACAACACAAATTGGAAATAAGTCAAATTGTATGTCTATTTTAAGTTTATTCATAAGCAAACAATCTTGAATGCATCTAATTGTCCATGTCTGCGTGCTTTTAGATTGAAATTGAATAATGAAATCAATATGCTTTAGATGAAAGTTGATCACAATAGATATACATGTTTAAGAATGGCATACGTTTATTTTTATATCAAAGTGTTTTAATGACAGTTTGAGTGGCACCAAGTCAATTTCAGCAACTAGTGAAAACATATATTGTTTTCAAGTGCATATCGTAAGTGATTTACAGTAAGAAACCTATTATGTCACTTATGGTATTTGGAAAACACATTTAAGTCGTGATGAGTGGGGTGAAGCCATAATTCAGCCAAAAGCAATACAAGGTCGGAATCAGCAAAGAAGAAAATATTGTAAAAATATGCAAATAAATTACATTGTTAACATTTATATACAATTAATTTACACTCGTATATAAAACGTAAGGTATTCCTCAACACATGTATACATCGCAATTACATTTTCCTCACGTTTAATATGAGTAATTTAAAACATCTGTTTGTATACAGATCATTTCACATTTTATTATTTCCCTTATATTCATCGTCGATAAATACATGGCTCGTAACTATAAAAGTTACGTTACCACTAGCTGGTAATGCATTTATCCCTTCAGCTTGTGCCCCCGGAGAATATGGACCAGGGTGTACGTCAGTCTGTGGCTTCTGTAGGGATGGCCACATAACGTGCAATACGCATAATGGGCATTGTCCAAACGGATGTTCCGCTGGATACAAAGGAGACATTTGTACAACACGTAATTATTACTGCTCGACATACTTGTTTAAACTAACGATTTCACCCGTCAGATATTCTCCACAACATGACAAAACTACAGTGAAATATACAGAACGAGCCAAGTTGTAAATCTATTTTGTAAAAAAAGCGATAAAAGAAGAAGAGCTCTACAGAAATGCTCGAGAATAGTACTGAATCAAAACGTCAAATATATTTATATAACAGATGTATTTTAATTATTGAAATATACTCAATGATAATTTATTTCGTTTATATAATTAACCTTCTTCACCTTTTGAAGTGTGGGAGTGAGCTACAGCATTGATTGGCATAATTGTTAAAACATTTAAAATTATGTTTTATCACAAATAAATACGCCCAATCATAGGCATCTTAATGTGATACAATTTATGTACTATATGTAGGCTTTTTAACGTCATGTCTATACAGAATGTGCCCCAGGAGAGTATGGAAAAGGATGCACATTGCACTGTGGTCATTGTCATGATGGAAATTCAACATGCAACTACAGCAACGGTCACTGTCCACATGGGTGTGTCGCTGGATACAAAGGAGATTTGTGCAAATCCCGTAATTTAAAGCTCTGCCATTGTCAAAATTAAATATCATTAATTTACATAACATATGGACTAAAATATGTCGTCATGCATAAATGAAAAGCAAAAACAGTGTTCTTGACAAAACAAACGAGTTTCGTGTTTTGATCTTATTATGTATTTGTTTAACAGTACCTTAAGAGTAATGTATGTATAATTCATTTTGATTTTTTTAATAACAATTTAAATTGATTTTGAATTTGGGAAATATGATTAGGAATACTTAACTAGATCTTACCCATTTTTTCTAATACGTTCAAAATGTTCATAATACATATTTATCTGCATAAATGCGTTTTTTCTTAAGCATGTGATCCCGGAGAGTATGGACCAGGGTGTATATTATGTGGTCAATGTGGTGATGGTAACACAACGTGCAACACAGACAATGGCTATTGTCCACAGGGGTGTGCATCTGGATTCAAAGGGGATTTGTGTAATTTACGTAAGTTTGCCCATTGCTATAAATTTGTAGTTTGAATTGGTTTTTATATGTTGTTCATTACCCATCATTAGTATAAACCCGAAAATATTTTTGAAAACATTTGTTTCAATACATTAATTCCCTGAATTTCTTTTAAACGTTTACTACCCCACAATGTAAATAATTTGGAATTCTAAACGCTTGATGTAAAATATGCATTATCTTTACGAATTTTGCGAAACATTTTTAACCCACAAGACAACATATTAACTTGGTAAAATTCCTCATTTGGTAATAATCATTAGACCGTATGAACTATTTCATACAAATACATTTAAGAATATCATTATTAAGTTTCTAAAAATGCAATTGATTCACACAACTAAGTAAATGTTCTAGCCTGTGCTCCTGGAGAGTTTGGACTAAACTGTTCATCAAACTGTGGCTACTGTCATGATGGCAACACGACATGCGACGCTTCGAACGGGCATTGTCCAACCGGATGTGCCGCTGGATACAAAGGAGACTTCTGTAAAACCAGTGAGTGTTTAGTCTACTAGTTGTCATGTATTAATACTAAATTGTTTCAACCTTTTAAAAATCACATTGTATTATTATTAAATAATATATCATGAGGACACATTTTACTGCTGATCTGGAACATTTTGACACACAAACATATTAATATTGTCAAAAAGTGTCTCCAAATCTCCGATAAAAAGTTCAATCATAAAACTACCTCAACTCCTATTGAAATCAATACTCATGTGAAAAACTACAGAAACAAGCTCAGTAGCCAAAATTTTAAACTAAATCCCGGTTAATTGCACATGGTAAACACCAACGACATAGAACACAAAAACAAACAAAATCACAAACTAGAAACATGGAACAACAGCAAAAAACTCCACAAACAACACAGTGCGTATATACTATATAAAAAACAACAACTAGGTATGTTTATCAAGGATTGTAGGTACCGCCTAGGAACAATCAAAATATAGTGCAACGGATATTTGTTTTCATTGGAAGCAATCGTGCAAATATTTTTTTACTTCTTTACCTTCTTCAACCGCATATTATTGTGCAAAGGCTTAACGATGCAGGTATTATATATATATATATATATATATGTGAACTCTTGTACGAATGCAATATATGAGTTGAAGGCATAGAATCTCAGACAAATGAAGGCTTTAAAAGCTTAATGTTTTACTTGCAGTGATTATACAACAGCATGGTGATTAACAACCGTGGATTGAATACAATGAGTTAATAAGCTAGAAAAAACAACAACAAAAACAAGAATATATATTGTGTCGGAAGCAGGTACCCTCGAAATGTAATCATTGCATCATGGCAGTTAGTTTAAATATGTTTTTGTGTTTTATAAAATATCTTGTAATTGTTGCGGATTTCATCAACAATGCAGTGATGAACAAAGTGATATTTCCATCGATTTTATCGATGAAGACAAAAGTTTTATACAATAAGAATGCAGGAAACACTGAATGTAATCGCAAAAATGCTTGGTTCTTATTAACCTATTGGTTAAGGGTACATACTGATGAACAAAGTTATATTTCTTAAAGGATGAAATAGAAATCTGCACACGTGTGACATCATTTTGCATTTAACATTTGCGATTAAATTGATCTATACCGACTTAAAGGTGATATGAACAAGTCATATTAAATCTGCATAGTCAGATAAATAATGCAAATGTCGCTATGCCTGCTAAGTTTCAACGTTTCCATTTCATCGATGTCATCGATATAAGAAGGAGCTTTATAACTGGACTTATAAAACATGCTTACGTGTATTATCAGTATTTTATTTTATTTCCATCATAAAGTAATAATATTTATTTTCTAGTTTCCCTCATTGAAACCACCTGACTAAAAACAAGATCAAAATATAAAAAAAAAACCTAGATGTTACCAAAATTGTTCAAACTTAGACCACTTAAAGAAAATTGTTTATTTTAGCGTACAATCGTAAACTAGTACACAGAGTTAGTAAAAAAAGCTTTATTTCATTTTGGTGTAGCAAGAAATGAAATATTTCCTTTTGGTGTTTACGAAGCGAAATTTATTGCGATCTGATACTAAATTAAACAATTTATATTTTCATTATATGCCTGAAAAAGGATATCTTTATTAATTTAAATGACAGTTAACTGTTGTAAACGATGAGCAATAAAAAATGTTATTTCACTGTTTAAAACCGTTAATTATAATTTTTATTTCACCAATAGCACAATATAAGCAACCGTTAACATACAATTAAAGTCATAATCGTAAAATCAAACAATTATTTGTTAACTGTAGAATCGTATTGATATTCACATTTACAAAATAACATATAATTTGATGCACAACAAAGATTGCAATTTTACTGAGCATACATATTCAAAGTCAAAGAGCAAGACGTAGGAATCACTAACAACCAATAAAGTGAGAAGTGGGTGTCAGTGTTATATTAATTCTTCTACAGAATGTTTCCCCGGAGAGTATGGACCCGGGTGTACGTCACGATGCGGTCAATGTAGTTATGGGAACGCAACGTGCAACGTCTACAACGGTCATTGTTCGAGCGGATGTGCACCTGGATACAGAGAAGATATATGTTCAACTCGTAAGACTATTTGTTTTTAGAAATGTTATTTGATTTAAAACGTGTACAATAGTACAATACAATTTAAGGCCGATATGCATACACCTTTTTCACAAAGGTTTAATTCTATATTCATTTTATTAATCGTTTGTCACATTGACAATGCATTATTAATGTGTGTAGCCTAAATAGAACTTAAAAATTAAAAACCTTAATATTTGGATGATTTGAAGTGGTGAACTCGTGACCAGAATTACAATAAAATGTATTGTTGTCATCCCTCTAGCCTGTGACCCCGGGAATTATGGACTGGGATGTACATCAAACTGTGGTCAGTGTCGTGATGGAAATACAACGTGCAACATTGACAACGGTCACTGTCCGAATGGATGTGCTTCTGGGTTCAAAGGAGAAACATGTCAAACCCGTACGTTGGAATGTTGTTATATGTATGCTGCTTTCTCCTCAACACTATTTTGTAAATTGATTGAAATGTCGGTGGGCTTCATAAGCGTAATAGTCAGTTTACAAACTACTTTATTCTACCAGAAATAGCGAATCTAGGTAGCTCTTTCACCATATGCCGCTTCGGCCTCCCTGTTATTGTTTTTTTTTTTCGAATCGATTGCTTTATAAATATATATATATATATATATATATATATATATATATATATATATATATATATATATATATATATATATATATACACACACAAACATATATATTTATCACGGGCTTGAATGTACTAATGCATTAAGCCTGTACATTAGACGAAGATTGTAAACTCCATTGTGGTTAGTGCCGAGGTAAGAATACCAATGCAAATTGTTTACTGTGATATAATTAAAGGGAACCTTTGTTCATCATCGCAATAGATGTCTATTTCAGAATTAAAACTAAATATTTAAGAGTGAAAGCAAAAATTTCTAGTAATTTCAAAGAAAGTGTAAAGTAGTAGTTTTAATTAAACAACGCTCTTCTTTGTGAGTACCAGCTTTTCATTTTTTGAACTGTTGCGGTAGCTGCAGTGGGAAAATTAAAAGAGAGGCGCGTGTTTTAATGAAAGTGAACATGGATGTTGGATATGCACGAGGCAGGCATTGCATTACACGTTAGTTATATCTGGATTACAGATTATTGAAACTTGGATCTGAAGTAAACAATCCAAGTTGTGATGAACAAAATATATATTCAACGATGTCTTTATTACTATATACAATTCTTAAGGACTTCGTTCTTGAACAATTTCTTAAAACGTTATATATACGTATTTTGCAGCATGTAAAGATGGGGCATTCGGCAAAGACTGTATTCATTATTGTGCTTTGTGCATAAACGGAGATTGCAACACACTAGATGGAACATGCCGTAGTGGATGTATAAGGGGTTACATGGGACAGTTTTGCAACGAGAGTTTGTATGATGGTAAATTTATTTGCATGTGAATATTAAAACATTGATTGTGTGCTTGAAGTTATTGATTTTACAATAGTATTAGCCAAAGCAACAGATTTGATGTCAAACTTGTAATATACTTGCATACAATGTGAAACCAAATTCCATGTCCAAAAAAAAACAAAAATAAAAAAACAATATTTGATATCTATCATCAGGTAAAAAAATCACAGTCATTGAAAAATGAATGTATGTGCAAGAAAGCATAAAATATATTGCAGTATTTAAAATCAAAAAATTAAATGCGCCTTTAAACAGGGGATCCGTTATGTATTGTTCTACTGGTTCTTAACCCTGTAGTGTTTATTGTATTATTGCTAACTATTCCCGTTCCATCGACATTACACATAACTGTTTGGATATTTATAAACATATTATTGTACTAATAACAATAACATTTATATGGATTTTCACTCTTTTGTTATTTCAATATAACCATCTTTATATTATTTCAGATAAGAACCAATATATATACAAGTCGACTCCAAAAGAAAATATCGCAGCTGTTGTTGTTGCTGCGGTCTCATCAACGTTATTATTCGGTGCAATAATATCTAACGTAGTTTTTATATATCTGTATTGCAGAAGGAAAGCAAGATACAGGTATCTGATATCATTTAACCTTAAGATTAATGTATCATTGTTTCACGGGCTGCATTGAGTATATACCAAGACCAAATGCATGAAGGATTATGTATGAGAGCAAGCTTGTTTCATTTAATAAGTACATGGAAAAACGTAATTCAGAACCAAATTGACATGTAACTGCAAATTAATTTTCACTCAAGCTTAAGATTTCGAAAACGATTATACCATCTGTATCATCTGTATCATCTGATTACGACAGCCTTGATATGACAGAACGTAAGATTTATATTTTATTTAATATATATCAGTGTTTGAATCGGAATACTTAATTTGTTCTCTTCATACGTGCAATGCCATGTTTTTTATTATAATTTTGAAATATAGGTTCATGCATTTATATTTACTCCTCAACTTTCATTCCTTAAATGAACGATCTACCGGCAATTGCGATTATCATCCGATAGACGCAACATGGTCGGATATGCTCGGATCACGTACAAATGTACATGTTTATTGATATTTTTATCTTGTTGTTGTTTTAATTGTGTCAGCCGGCCTAGAACATCTGAAATCAGCATGTTGAAAAAAAATTATTAGTATTTGTTATAATATTTTTGTCAATCGTGTTTTATTTTTACGTTAAAAATCAACTTTGAAGTTGTGTTGTTATGACGTCATATGACAAACTGTTCCCGGTTACCGTCGGGTCGTTCTCTTTACAGAACGGGTGAAAAAGAATACCTTAAATGTTTTTTTTATGAATCAATTGTTAAGTCTGATGCCATTATCGGAATATGAACGCAGTTGGGCTGGTAAAAGTACGCTTGGAGTCCTACACAAATTAACCAGCGCAACTGCTTACATACCCCGATAACCACGCAATTCATTCCTTAAATATTCATATAATATAATCACGTTTAATAAATGCATTGAGGTATTCATTCGAAAATTTAGTTAAATTCACCTGAAGAGGTTAATGTTATTTTCTTTTTTTGCAGTGGGTTCAACCCCAGGAACAAGACGATAGTGTTATGTGGGCAAGTCCTAACATTCACTGCTTTGCCTTAAATGAATCACCCACTTCACCTATTTGCTAAATTGGACTGTTTTTATTGACTGTAAACACTAGTTTCCCTATACATATTTGTAAAACATGAAAAGATAAAATAAAACACAAACAGACAACTAAACATGTCATGATTCGTTAAAGCATTACTTTGAGAGAGACGATTTGTTGTCTGACAATAAAAATGTCATACAGTTCAATTACACGGAAACAGATATACTAGATGGGAGATATTTAAACATTTTCCCATTGTTGTTGTTTTATAAACATGAGGTGTGTTGAATTATTTCCCTTGTAATAGACTCATTGTCTATATGAAAGTGTTAAAAAAAACAGGATAATAATGTATTTGTATCAGTCTAGTGATCAAGATTGACCAGGGAACACGATGTTAACACTTTTCACTGTACACTTTTGTAATTCAACTGTCTTTTTCTCGATTGATCGATTGTTAATCTTCTTCTGATTACGTATTTTAACAAATCGTTTACTCATCGCTACTGAAAATTTAGAGCGAAAGTCAATGAATTAGTTTGTGCACAAACTTCGGTAACTTCAATATGTTCCCTTACCAGTATTTTTGACCTCTTGGCGTCATGGTATTTTGAACGCACTGACACATACCGATACCGTAAAACATGGACTAATGAATGTATCGTTAGGGCTATACTTAGGTTACATTAGATTGATTTAACGCTCATATTTTGTAAAAAAAAGCAATCTTTTTCCTTTAAGTTATTTGTAACCTACTTATTATTCTGCATAACGTGCAATTTAATTCCAACGGAGAGAAACTTTATAATTTTTGTTTTCGTTTCTTTAAGATTCAATATATGAAATTTTTAAATTGTATTTAATGGTAACTATGATTAAAGTTATAGATACATATTGAATAAATGTTGTTTACATCAAAGCTAGTTTGATTATTGGCCAGGTCAAATAGAATGACAGTAGTTAAAATTTTAGACAAATAACCTTGTAACGTGAAAATTATTTATAGTACTGTCAAATATGATTTTCTACACCTCAAATAAACACATAAGTCAAATTCTTCATAACAGGCCACATTAAATAATTGATATAAATATTAATTAGTAAAAAGTTTGTCTTTATGAGTTAAAGTTCAAATTTATGTTGAGTCAAGAAAATCACTGTCTTAAATGATCGTACAGCATACTTAGCAAGATATTATATTAATGGTTCAAAGTTCTAAATGATCATGAAACTTGATTGATTTCCATGTAGTCTTTGTAAAATGTGGCAATGATTCACGATACTCAATAACTAGGCATTGACACAACCGCACAATTTCAATACATCGCAAAGTGTCCCTTGGCTAGATTTAAACATCCAAGGAATACATTTTGACTTTGCAGAACTACCAAAGGTCACACCAGAACTACACAAGAACACTTCAAAACTAACAAATGACACCGCATAACTAACTAAGGACACGCATGGACTTCACACTATAGATCTTCCGAAGAACACTTTAAAACAAGCAAAGGACACCACATAACTACCTTAGTACAACCCATGACAAAACAAGGACACTACACAACAACCGAAGGACATCCCACAACTACCCGAGGAAAACTACCTCCAATAGCAGATCTGGACTACATATACACACATCAGGAGTAGTCAAGGACACTCAGAACTGACCAAAGTTATTCCAAAACTTACCCAGATGGCCGTTAAACCTATAATACGACATTCAAGAAATTTTGCAATGACACTCATGAACTACCAAAGAATAATCTTACAACTACACAATAATACATCTGGAATACTCAATGACTACCAAAGGACAACAAATGGACTTCCCAACGACGCCCCATTGCTTCGCAATGACAACCCTGTACTACAAAGGACTCACAAGAACTATACAAGAACATCCCCTTGGACCCAAGAACACGTCAGGATTCTTAAATGACAGTAATACAAAAAGACACTGTAGGACAACTGTACAATACCAAAGGACTAACAAAGAACATTTTAAGGCTCTTTAAGCAATACTTTTTATTACTTCCTAAAACACCCTTACATAATATTATTTCTGGACTACCGAATGACATACCACAACTGCTCATGTATGAAAAAAATTAAAATAAGACACTAGTTATTATCACTATAACAAAGTTATGTAAATGTGAGCGTAGCAACAACTAGTTGTCTTAGAAACGAAATACGTATGGGGGGGGGGGTGCGTTGACATGGTGAAGATAGGGAATAAAGATTATGCCGACAAGCTCTGGCCTCTTCTTCCTAACTGCTCTTTTCTAGGCACGCCGCAGCACCTTAAAGCGGTATTTTTGCTTTTTTTTCTTATGTAGGCAGGTATTCTACTACCATTAGGAATCAAATGAAGACGATGGTATACGCGACTGAAAATAATGCCGTCTTGAACTTGTTAAGTCATACTGCTGAAAGCATAATAACAATACCTTGTAATTAAATTATATGTTATTTGGTGGCAAACATTGTTTAGTGAATGGGATTCACTCTATAACAATGACAACGACACATGTTTTATTAGGCTTGATAAGGACAATATTCTGCATTGGAAACTAATGGCTGCCACGAAAATTGAACTTTTGTGTTACTGGACATGTAAGCTAGGAAGCACATGAGGTGGCCGATGTTGGGGGCCAAAAACCTAGAATTTGCTGATCAAAGTGGACGCCTTCATAGTACTAGTACAGCAGTTGTATTGGTACGGGATTGAATTTGCACTGTTTTAAAGGTAGTTTTGTATCGCATTGAAAACAGAGCAAACAAAAGAATATGTCACATACGTCTCTTAGATAATGTATTTGCTTGTTCGTTGCAGTGAAAAGGTACTCGTTGTCCATACTATAAATTATCTGAAATTATTTCCCATCTGTAAACCCAATAATTATGTAACGAGTAACCTGGCACCATAGGATGTAAAAACGGTATTATAGATTAATTGTTGATGTGCAATCCCTCGGCCACTGAACGAATACCATTGTTTGATAAATTAGCCTAATGTATCTGTGAACAAGCGCATACCATCATTTGTTATCAATTTCTGTCTTCGATGTATGAAGAACTGTTCAATTATCTAAGTAAACAAGGCAATATTGAATATCCGACCAAGTCTATGGTCAATACATAGCATACGTTTTCGTTTTGTTAACCTTGATGTCGCCTTAAAATGCACGATTAGATCTAATAGGCTGACTAAAGACATTCAGTTTTTAAACGAGAATTGCAATGTTGTAAGGATCACCATTTTCTTGGGCAGACAGAGGTTGATGTATTGTGTCATGTTGATACAGCAAATTGGGTGGGCTTTTTACATTAGGCCATTTGGACATCCAGCGACGGCGGGCTCTTCTTTTTACGAGATGTTAAGGCAGTTAGGCCCCAAAAAGCATAGATGACAGGACAGGCGGTAATACTATTTCTGAAATTGTGATGGTAGCTCGTTACTAAAATACTTAACGGAAAGAACGCGTCTGCATATTGGCGGAAAATTACGGTGCGCTTATGTTTAGCTTATAGTTGGAGTGGCTGGCTTGCCAAACAACAGGCTCTACTCTTAGACAAAGCTACATCTATATCTTATATAATTCAAAATTTCCGTATTTGTAGTAATTTGAATTTTAGCGCGTCATGAAATCATACATATATAATGTTTATCGGGAAATGTTACCTAAAGGATGATATTCAGGTCAGACCAGCACTTATTTATCGTTGACGGGTATTGGTCACGATTGTTATGGAGGACATGCCATCAAATTGCGCAAATGGATTGTGCAAAAGCTTGGCCATATCTGGAAAGCTCGGAAGACAATGTTCAAGTCCCACCGAATAAGCCGAGCGCGACCTATGCATGGATT